>NW_019239677.1:0-1818 GCF_002742605.1 Olea europaea var. sylvestris
CGGGGTGATTTTTGTTCCCGATCAACCTGTCAAATTTGAGCCCATTCCGACACAGTCGCGAAAAATGACGAAATTGACCCCTGGGCGATTTTTGTTTCCGACCAACCTGTCAAATTTTTGCCCATTCCGATAATGTCGTGAAAAATGACGAAATTGCCCACGGCGCGATTTTTGATTCCGATCAACCTTTCAAATTATAGCCAATTCCGACACAGTTGCGAAAAATGACGAAATTCACCCAGCACGATTTTTGTTCCCGATCAACCTGTCAAATTTGAGCCCATTCCGACACAGTCGCGAAAAATGACGAAATTGACCCCGGCGCGATTTTTGTTTCCGACCAACCTGTCAAATTTTTGCCCATTCCGACACAGTCGTGAAAAATGACGAAATTACCCACGGCGCGATTTTTGATTCCGATCAACCTTTCAAATTACAGCCAATTCCGACACAGTTGCGAAAAATGATAAAAATCACATGGCATGTTTTTCGTTCCCTATCAACCTGTCAAATTTGAGCCCATTCCGACACAGTCGCGAAAAATGACGAAATTGCCCCCGGTCGAATTTTTGTTTCCAATCAATCAGTCAAATTTTAGCCCATTCCGACCTCGTCGCGAAAAATGACGAAATCCACCCGACACGATTTTTGTTCCCGATCAACCTGTCAAATTTGAGCCCATTCCGACAAAGTCGCGAAAAATGACGAAATTGCCCCCGTCGGGATTTTTGTTTCCGATGAACCGTTCAAATTTTAGCCAATTCCGACACAACTGCGAAAAATGACGATATTCACCGGCCACGATTTTTGTTCCCGATCAACCTGTCAAATTTGAGCCAATTCCGACACAGTTGCGAAAAATGACGAAATTGACCCCGGCGCGATTTTTGTTTCCGATCAAACTATCAAATTTTAGCCCATTCCGACACAGTCGCGAAAAATGACAAAATTGACCCCGGCGCGATTTTGTTTCCGATCAACATGACAAATTTTAACCCATTCCGACACAGTCGCGAAAAATGACGTAATTGACCCCGGCGCGGTTTTTGTTTCCGATCAACCAGTCAAATTTTAGCCCATTCCGACCTCGTCGCGAAAAATGACGAAATTCACCCGACACGATTTTTGTTCCAGGTCAACCTGTCAAATTTGAGCCCATTCCGACAAAGTTGCGAAAAACGACGAAATTGCCCTCGTCCCGATTTTTGTTTCCGATGAACCATTCAAATTTTAGCCAATTCCGACACAACTGCGAAAAATGACGATATTCACCGGCCACGATTTTTGTTCCCGGTCAACCTGTCAAATTTGATCCAATTCCGACACAATTGCGAAAAATGACGAAATTGACCCCGGCGCGATTTTTGTTTCCGATCAAACTATCAAATTTTAGCCCATTCCGACACAGTCGCGAAAAATGACAAAATTGACCCCGGCGCGATTTTTGTTTCCGATCAACATGTCAAATTTTAACCCATTCCGACACAGTCGCGAAAAATGACGTAATTGACCCCGGCGCGGTTTTTGTTTCCGATCAACCTGTCAAATTTTAGCCAATTCCGACATTGTTGCGAAAAATGACGAAATTCACCCGGCACGATTTTTGTTTCCGACCAACCTGTCAAATTTTTGCCCATTCCGACATAGTCGCGAAAAATTGATGAAATTGCCCACGGCGCGGTTCTTGTTTCCGATCAACCTTTCAAATTTTAGCCAATTCCGACATAGTTGCGATAAATGATGAAATTGCCCACGGCGCGGTTCTTGTTTCCGATCAACCTTTCAAATTTTAGCCAATTCCGACATAGTTACGAAAAC
>NW_019239678.1:0-1818 GCF_002742605.1 Olea europaea var. sylvestris
ATAGAAGCATAAATTGACGAAATTGCCCCCGGCGCGATTTTTATTTCCGAACAACCGGTCATATTATAGCCCATTCCGACACAATCGCGAAAAATTACGAAATTAACCCCGGAGGGATTTTTATTTTCGATCAACCCGCCAAATTTAAGCCCATTCCGACACAATCGCGAAAAATGACGAAATTGCCCCCGGAGCGATTTTTAATTCCGATCAACCTACCAGATTTAAGCCCATTCCGACACAGTCACGTAAAATTACGAAATTGCCCCCGGCGCGATTTTTATTTCCGATCAACCTGCCAGATTTAAGCCCATTCCGACACAGTCACGTAAAATTACGAAATTGCCCCCGGCGCGATTTTTATTTGCGATCAACCTGCCAAATTTAAGCCTATTCCGACACAGTCGCGTAAAATGACGAAATTGCCCCCTGAGCGATTTTTATTTCCGATCAACCTATCAAATTTTAGTCCATTCCGACACAGTCGCGTAAAATGACGAAATTGTCCCCGGCGCGATTTTTATTTCCGATCAACCTGCCAAATTTACGCCCATTACGACACAGTCGCGTAAAATGCCGAAATTGCCCCCTGAGCGATTTTTATTTCCGATCAACCAGTCGAATTTTAGCCCATTCCGACAGAGTCGCGAAAAATGACGAAATTGACCCCGGGGCGATTTTTATTTCCGATCAACCTGCCAAATTTAAGCCGTTTCCGACACAGTCGCGAAAATTGACGAAATTGCCCCGGCACGATTTTTGTTTCCGATCTACCTGTCAAATTTTTGCCCATTCCGACAGAGTCGAGAAAAATGACGAAATTGCCTCGGCGCGATTTTCATTTCCGATCAACCAACCAAATTTAAGCCCATTCTGACACAGTCGCGTAAAATGATGAAATTTACCCCTGCGCGATTTTTATTTCCGATCAACCAGTCAAATTTTAGCCCATTTCGACACAGTCGCGAAAAATGACGAAATTGCCCCCGGCGCGATTTTTATTTCCGATCAACTAGTTAAATTTTAGCCAATTTCGACACAGTCGGAAAAAATGACGAAATTGCCACCGGCGCGATTTTTATTTCCGATCAACCTGCCAAATTTAAGCCCATTCCGACACAGTAGCGTAAAATGATGAAATTGCGCCCGGCGCGATTTTTATTTCCGAAAAACGGGTCAAATTTAAGCCCATTCCGACACAGTCGCGAAAAATGACGAAATTGACCCCGGCGCGATTTTTATTTCCGATCAACCTGCCAGATTTAAGCTCATTCCAACACAGTCACGTAAAATTACGAAATTGCCCCCGGCGCGATTTTTATTTTCGATCAACCTGCCAAATTTAAGCCCATTCCGACACAGTCGCGAAAAATGACGAAATTGCCCCCGACGCGTTTTTTTTTTCCGATCTACCTGTCAAATTTTAGACCATTCCGACACAATCGCGAAAAATGACGAAATTACCCACGGAGCGATTTTTAATTCCGATCAACCTACCAGATTTAAGCCCATTCCGACATAGTGACGTAAAATTACGAAATCGCCCCCGGCGCGATTTTTATTTCCGATCAACCTGCCAGATTTAAGCTCATTCCAACACAGTCACGTAAAATTACGAAATTGCCCCCGGCGCGATTTTTATTTCCGATCAACATGCCAAATTTAAGCCCATTCCGACACAGTCGAGTAAAATGACGAAATTGCCCCCTGAGCGATTTTTATTTCCGATCAACCGATCAAATTTTAGTCCATTCCGACACAGTCGCGAAAAATGACGAAATTGACCCCGGCGCAATTTTTATTTCCGATCGACCTACC
>NW_019239679.1:0-1818 GCF_002742605.1 Olea europaea var. sylvestris
ATTTACCAAAAAAAAAAAAAAAAAAAAAAAAGAAGACGAGAGTCACTTTTGATATTGGTACCAGTGTTGTGCCTTCCATCAATAAGAAAAGCGACGATTGTCTAGGTGGCAGGTAATCATGATTTGATTACAGACTACGTCTTAGGTGAAATTACAATGTGGCTAAACTCAACATCCAATCAAATATCTTGAAACAAGGCTATGACATATGAATCAAGGTCAGACGCTATAGCATAATTGGAAAGAGGACGACAAACTCCTATTGACGGCTTATAAATAGGAGGCATTGCTCTCGTACGAGTGGCCGATCTAAGCAATTCCTTATGGTACAGTACAGTAGAAAAACATTTCTCAATAGATACTGCAAATTAAATAAAATTGCCTTGTTAAATTCCTCTTAAATTGATCTATATTTGCCACGTCACTTATTTAGAATCCAGTAGCGGATGCTGGACCTAGTTCGGACAAACTTGTAGCTTGGTGGAAGGACCTTTGGAAGATTAATGTGCCACCAAAGGTCAGACCCTTAATGTGGAAATTATTCTACCACACCTTTCCTTAGGGCCAAAATTTATGGGCAAGTGTTTGGCCTGTGCAAATGGGCAAGTGAGAGCTCTCTGGAAATTTTTGGGCTAGTGGATAGCTGCTAAAAGGTTTCTTTTTTATGATATTTTTCAGTTAGCCGATGGAGAAGTATGAAAAATTTCGCATGCTCTTGTGGACGATATGAAAATTTATCCTGCGTATGTGTGCTCTTCCAATCGGGAATTTAGATAACATCAAAGGCAAGATGCGCCTTGGTCTTCGCTTGTAGGGCACCACACGGTCACGTTGCTTAAACTTTCATGTGATGCAGCAATCAGACATATAGATGGCAGTGTTGGTCTAGTCCGAGATGAAACTGATACTGGTAGTTTTTGAGTGAGAATTATTCATTTATCCATTGTTTGAGCCCATTTTGAGAGAAAAATACATTTTTGAATGGTAAGTATTTGGTTAAAAATTAAGAAAATGTTTTTGATTTACATGTAATATTATTTTATTAAAAAATGAGTGATTAAAAATAAATTTTGAAAGAATGAATTAAAAAAAAAAAAAAAAAAAAGAGGTTCGAACAACCCCTTAATAAATGTTTGAATATGACTTCTCCAAAGTATTAGTCAAAGTTGCCAAATTTCAGGGGCATTAAATAGGGAAAGTCAAGCTACCTCGCAGTCGGTACAGGACGAGAATGATCAGTCACTCAACTAAAGTGGGACGAGCCGCTCTCCGATGCCCTAGTGGACGCATATGACCACAATTACAACCCCACTTTCCCCACCCTCACTATCAGTAGTTGGCATAAATATTTCAAGTAAAGTTTAAAAGTTGATAATTTGTACATTTTATGAAATTTATGATGAAGAATTGCATAAAAATTCGTGAATCTAGGGAGTATTTGATTCCTATTTTTGTAAAAATGAGAATGAAAAATATAGTCGTTATGAACCTCACGCAAGAGATAGAAATTCAAATTTGGTGATTTGATGTGATGAATAACGATCATATTTTTCAATTTAATGAAAGAAGAATGAGAAACAAACAGGGAATTAATAAAATACATTATTATAAATAAAATTTGATCAATTTTATCATAAACGAAAACTTTACCAGATAGCTGTGAATGATTGGAAAGAAGAAATGTACACCACACATTTGTGTTGGGCTTGTAAGCCATTGGCCCACTTCCATTATTTAATGAAATCTGTCGAGCTCATGATGGGTTAGGTACCGTGTAATTTTAGGGGTCTTAAATTTGAAATTAATATTTAGAAAAAA
>NW_019239680.1:0-1818 GCF_002742605.1 Olea europaea var. sylvestris
ATGTCAGGTTGAAAAAGTGTTGGACAGAAAATTAACAAAGCAAAATCGCACCAGGGGCAATTTTCTCATTTGTCGCGACGGTGCCGGAGTAGGCCGAAATTTGGTAGGTTGATTGGAAACGGCCCGAGAAATTGGACTCGGGGCACGGACCTGGGATCACGGGATTTTAGCCAAATTCCTTCGTTTGGGCCTCCGAATAATTAATTTCCGTATTAATTATGTCAGGTTGAAGAAGTGCTGGACAAAAAATTAACAAAGAAAAATCGCATCAGGGGCAATTTTGTCATTTGTCGCGACGGTATCAAAATGTGCCGAAATTTGGCAGGTTGATTGGCAACGACCCGCGAAATTGGAATCGGGAACAGACCCGGGATCACGGTATTTTAGCCAAATTCCTCTGTTTGGGCCTCCGAATAATTAATTTTCATATTAATTATGTCAGGTTGAAGAAGTGCTAGACAGAAAAATAACAACGAAAAACCGCATCAGGGGTGATTTTGCCATTTGTCACGACGGTGTCGGAGCGGATCGAAATTTGGCAGGTTGATTGGAAATGGCCCGCGAAATTGGACTCGGGGCACAGACCCGGGATCACTGGATTTTAGCCAAATTCCTTCGTTTGGGCCTCCGAATAATTAATTTTCGTATTAATTGTATCAGATTGAAGAAGTGCTGGACAGAAAATTAACAAAGAAAAACCACACCAGGGGCAATTTTGTCATTTTTCGCGACGGTGTCGGAATAGACTGAAGTTAGGCAGGTTTATTGGAAACGGCTTGAGAAATTGGACTCGGGGCACAGACCCGGGATCACGGGAGTTTAGCTAAAATCCTTTCGTTTGGGCCTCCGAATAATTAATTTTCGTATTAATTATGTCAGGTTGAAGAAGTGCTGGACAAAAAATTAACAAAGAAAAACTGCACCAGGTTCAATTTTGTCATTTGTCACGATGATGTCGGAATGGCCGAAATTTAGCATGTTGATTGGAAACGGCCCGTGAAATTGGACTCGGTGCACAGACCCGGGATCACGGGATTTTAGCCAAATTCCTTCGTTTGGGCCACCGCATAATTAATTCATGTATTAATTATGTCAGGTTGAAGAAGTGCTGGACAGAAAATTAACAAAGTAAAACCGCACCATGGGCAATTTTGTCATTTGTCGCGACGGTGTCGGAATGGGCCGAAATTTGACAGGTTGATTGGAAACGACCCTCGAAATTGGACTCGGGGCACAGACCCGGATCACTGAATTTTAGCCAAATTCCTTCGTTCGGGCCTCCGAATAATTAATTTTCGTATTAATTGTGTCGGGTTGAAGAAGTGCTGAACAGAAAATTAACAAAGAAAAACCACACCAGGGGCAATTTTGTCATTTTTCACGATGGTGTCGGAATGGACCGAAATTAGGCAGGTTGATTGGAAATGACCCGAGAAATTGGACTCGGGGCACAGACCCGGGATCATGGGATTTTAGCCAAAATCCTTTCATTTGGGCCTCCGAATAATTAATTTTCGTATTAATTATGTCAGGTTGAAGAAGTCTGGACAAAAAATTAACAAAGAAAAACCACACCAGGTTTAATTTTGTCATTTGTCGCGATGATGTCGGAATGGGCCGAAATTTAGCAGGTTGATCGAAAATGGCCCGTGAAATTGGACTCGGTGCACAGACCCGGGATCACGGGATTTTAGTCAAATTCCTTCGTTTGGGCCACCGCATAATTAATTCACAAATTAACTATGTTAGTTTGAAGAAGTGCTGGACAGAAAATTAACAAAGTAAAACCGCACCATGGGCAATTTTGTCATTTGTCGC
>NW_019239681.1:0-1818 GCF_002742605.1 Olea europaea var. sylvestris
CCGCTTTAATTCTTATATTTCTCGATGATTTGACATGAAAGATCCAGTAATTTAAAGCATTAAATTATACAACAACCTTTTCTATTGTTGTCTTAACTTCAGTTGAAGATGATATTTTATGATTACTAGGGTTTTATGATTTTAGTTGAAGCTATTTTATGATTATTAGGATTTTAAAAAAAAAAGTTCAAAAGAATTTAATGAAAATAAATATGAGTGAATGAATTTAGAACGATATATTTATAATTAATCGTATGTATGTTTATTTAGGTAAATTTACGTAAGATTAAAAATATAATATAATTATCTTTTTAAAGATGGATGTATATATAAAAATCGTGGATGTAAATAGCGCTACCCAATTTTAAAGTATTCCAACAAACTCTTTTTAGTTAACACTTAATTTTACTACTTCGAAAAATATTTATTATTTTTCTATCTTTTATTTTAAGTAGCTTTTCTCAAAATAATTTTATTATTTTCCTATATTGAAAATTGAAACACTTTGAATAAATTAAATTATAGAGATTGAGTTACCACTATTTAAATTAAAATATTGATTTAAAGAGTCTCCAAGAGGATGATTTTAAAAGTTGAGTTTTTAAAATAAAGAGCATCTCATATTTAAAAAGTCTATTGGCTATGCTTTTAGCGCATAATTTTAAGAATTGACTCTTTAAAATAAAAGAACATTTTATATTTAAAGAGTCACTTCAAAATACAGGTCGAAGAAGAGAAGTAAGGCCGGCGGCATTTTATCTAAAACACAACAACATGCAAAGGAGCTGATAACCAAACACCAGACCCAACTTCTCTATTCTTTTATGAAAATTTCCCCAAGTACAGGGGTTCTTTTACATAATCTCAACAAGTCCCGTTGCGGCAGCACTTGATTTGTAGACAATTTTTTTTTTTTTGGTTATTTGTCAATGAATTTGTGTCATTTACAATCCTGTAAAATTTTTGTCAAGATTTCCATGTACCTGTAGTATTGCACTTTTTTTATATTCAACTCTCTTTTTATTTTATTTTTTTACTAATAAAATGCCTTTTTTAGAGAGGTAAAGTTGCTAACTACGCGTACAGTTGTTTCAATATTTACAATTTATAACATATGATCAACTTTTAATAGTCAAAATTAATCAAAGATGAGAAAAAACCGTAACACCCTTTCCTCCCAAGAATCGGCAGAGATGAAAAGTGAAAACACATGTAATTTCCATTTCATTCTTTTTCCCTTAAAATTTATATACAGTCACTGTTCATATTACTTATGATTTTATAGAAGTTGCATAGTGATACTATTTTGCTCATTTTCTCAATCTGACTTTGTAAGACGTAATTAAATTCAGTTCAATAGAAGTTCCATGTTTGGGCTCAATTTTTTCTTTTTCAAAATGTATCTTACTGAAACTCATTTTCAACCACACATTCTCCTATAAAATAATATCATATTAAACCTAAGACCTTTCATTATTTTTTAAATCACACATCCTCATCAAATTATTATTTTAAAATATATTTTTTCCCAAAATTTCAATAAAATCGAGCCCAAACGGAGGCTAAATTCGCCAGATAATATAATGACTATTTTTTTTAGAAGGAAAGACAGAGTAATCAATCTTCATAACTTTAAAAGGATTGAAATTTCAAAAATGTTAAGTTCATGAAATTAAAAATGATTTGTAAATTGTTATAAAACGTTTTATATATGGGGTGTATTCTATAATTTTTGAAGGCAAGAGTGTTTTAATAACTATTAATAATAGCATATTTGTGAATTCGCTTAAATTTTTACTGGGAAGTCAATGAAATTTG
>NW_019239682.1:0-1818 GCF_002742605.1 Olea europaea var. sylvestris
TATTCCATGATCCTGGGTCTATGCCCCAAGTCCAATTTCGCAGGCCGTTTCCAATCAACCAATCAACTTTCGGCCCATTCTGAGACTGTCACGAAACATGACAAAATTGCCCCTGAAATGGTTTTGCTTTGTTAATTTTCTGTCCAACACTTCTTCAACCTGACATAATAAATAAGGAAATTAATTATTCGGAGGCCCAAACGAAGGAATTTGGCTAATTTCTCGTGATCCCGGGTCTATGCCCCGAGTCCAATTTGTAGGTCGTTTCCAATCAGCCTGTCGAATTTTGGCTCATTCCGACACCGTCGTGCCACATGACAAAATTGCCCTTGGTGCGGTTTTGCTTTGTGAATTTTCTGTCCAACGCTTCTTCAACCTGGCATAATTAATAAGGAAATTAATTATTAGGAGGCCCAAACGAAGGAATTTGGCTAAAATCTCGTGATCTCGGGTTTACGCCCCGCGTCTAATTTCGTGGGCTATTTCAAATTAACCTGCCAAATCTCAGCCCATTCTGACACCGTCGCGAAAAATGACGAAATTGCCCCTGGTGCGATTTTGCTTTGTTAATTTTCTGTCTAGTACTTCTTCAACCTGACATAATTTATAAGGAAATTAATTATTCGGAGGCCCAAATGTAGGAATTTGGCTAAAATCCTGTGATCTCGGGTCTGTGCCCCGAGTTCAATTTCACGGGCCGTTTTCAATCAACCTGCCAAATTTTGGACCATTCCGACACCGTCGTGACAAATGACAAAATTGCCCATGGTGCGGTTTTTCTTTGTTAATTTTCTGTCCAACTCTTCTTCGACCTGACATAATTAATAAGAAAATTAATTATTCGGAGGCCCAAATGAAGAAATTTAGCTAATATTCCGTGATCCCGAGTCCAATTTCGCAGGCCGTTCCCAATCAACCTGTCAAATTTTGGCCTATTCCGACACCGTCGCAAAAAATGACAAAATTGCCCCTGGTGCAATTTTGCTTTTTAATTTTCTGTCCACCACTTCTTCAACCAGACATAATTAATAAGGAAATTAATTATGCGGAGGCCCCAATGAAGGAATTTGGCTAAAATCCCATGATCCCGAATCTGTGCCCTGAGTCTAATTTCGCGGGCCGTTTCCAATCAACTAGCTAAATTTCGGCCCATTCCAACACTGTCGCACCAAATGACAAAATTGCCCCGGGTGCGGTTTTTCTTTGTTAATTTTCTGTCCAACTCTTCTTCAACCTAACATAATTAATAGGGAAATAAATTATTCGAAGGCCCCAACGAAGAAATTTGGCTAAAATCCCATGATCCTGAGTCTGTGTCCCGAGTACAATTTCGCGGGCCGTTTCCAATAAACCTGCCAAATTTCGGCCCATTCCGATACCGTCGCGAAAAGTGACAAAATTGCCCTAGTGCGACTTTTCTTTGTTAATTTTCGGTCCAGCACTTCTTCAACCTCATATAATTAATAAGAAAATTCATTATTCATAGGCCCAAACGAAGGAATTTGGCTAAAATCTTGTGATCCCAGGTCTGTGCCCTGAGTCCAATTTCGCAGGCCGTTTCCAATCAATCGGCCAAATTTCGGCTCATTTCGACACATTCGTGAAAAATGATAAAATTACCCCAGGTGCGGTTTTGCTTTAATAATTTTCTATCCAGCACTTCTTCAACCTGACATAATTAATAAGGAAATTAATTATTCAGAGGCACAAACGAAGGAATTTGGCTAAAATCTCGGGTCTGTGCCCCGAGTACAATTTCGCGGGCCGTTTCCAATCAACCCGCCGAATTTTGGCCTATTTCGACACCGTCGCGAAAAA
>NW_019239683.1:0-1818 GCF_002742605.1 Olea europaea var. sylvestris
AGGTTTTGTGGCCTATCCGGGCCCCTCCAATTCCAATTACTCAATCAGATGTTTTAATCTAAAAATTATTATGTAGTGTGCATGTTCTAAAAAAAATTGTGGCCACAAACAAAACTTTCTTATGCCTGATATAAATTAGGCGCGATATCGCCGTCCCCCCAGATGTTTAAGTTGGTAGTTGGAAAGAAATTATAAGCATGAGAATATAAAGTAAATAATACTAGAAACAAAATAATAATGAATTGAATGCATCTATCCATAATAGACTTTGTTGTAAATGGAAATTACAGATTTTAATAGATTAAAAATTCTCATTTCATAAATAAAATGTCATGTTTAGTATTTCACAAATTAGAAAATTTTTAATTAATTAATATATTTAAAAATTAATTAAGTAAAACAATTTCAAACCCTAATTATATCAATTTCAATTCCCTCTCTCTCTCTCTCTCTCTCTCTTTCTCAAAATTCCATCGATAATGCTCAGCTCTCCGACGTCTTACCTCCACCGTCGGTTTCATGCACGGTAGTCGACTCCCCTCTCTGATCACCGTCTTCATCGTCGGTAAGTAGTGACCCTGTCTTCATCCCCTGAAATTGTCAATTCTCTCTCCATATTCTCACCTATCTCTCTCTGCTGGAAAGTGACCTAGCCGGAGTGAAGAATCGCGAAGCAACCTGACACCACCACCGCCGTCACAGGTCGCTTCAGGGCCAGGAAGCGTGACATGCGGTGCCATTTCGTTCTCTCTTGTTCTACTTCGACGAACGTAGTCGTGAATCAAATCTGTAAAATCTATAGCAGAAGCAATTCTTTTGAGATAAGATCGTGGTTTTTTGCTGTTGTAGGTTGTGGCGATGGCTACAATCATATGGTGTTGGTAGTGGCGGTGACTGCGGTGGTGATGTTGGCTGTGGTGGTTGAGGTGGGAATGGCTCTACAGATCTGGTGGATGTGTTTGTGTGGTGGCGATCTGGTGGATGTGTTTTTGTGGTGGCGCTGTAGATCTGGTAAAGGTTTGTGGTGTGTGCTGGAATGGAGGCTGTTGAGTGTCACAGTAGCATCGGTGAAGCATTGAGATGTCGGTGTGGTGGCGTGTGTACGACGACGATGATAGTATGTGGCGATCTGTGGAGGCGTGTGGCGATTTGTGCAGCTCTCTTTCACCTCACTTGTCGTAGACCGATCTGTAGATCTGTGGAGGTGTGTGGTGTTGGTGTGTGGCGGTGACGTTGGCGATCTGTGGAGGTGTGTGGTGTGGTGTTGGTGTGTGGCGGTGACGGTGACGGTGGCGATCTGCGAAGGTGTGTGGTGTTGTGGATCTATTGGCCATCTGTAGAGGAGTGTGGCGGTGACAGTGGTGGCGATGATTTGGGGCGATTGCGATGGTTGTGGACCATGACTGTAACTCCCAACTGTGGTGTTAGTGTGTGGCGACGACTGTGGTGGCGATGAAAATTATGACTGTGAACGTGACTTTTAATTGTGACTCATAATTGGATACGTGACCTGAAAATTGTGATTGTAACTCACAATTGGATATATGACCTGAAAATTGTAACTGTGAATCGTAAGCGTTGATAGTGGTCACAAATTATTTGGTTGACTATGATCATTACATTGGTTAATTTGTGACCAATGAAAAAGATAAATTGTGACCGAAAAATAATGTGACCTAAAAAATTGTTAATCTGTGACCGATAATTTGATAATTTGTAACTGTATAATAAGTTGTGACTTGTAATATTTTTGATTTGTGATCAATAAATAAATTGTGACTTATAAATTTTTTGATTTGTGACCGATAAACAAACTGT
>NW_019239684.1:0-1818 GCF_002742605.1 Olea europaea var. sylvestris
CAAGTACATATTCAACTTTTTGGGCAGAAGCTCTTAGATCGTCCCCAAAAATGGAAAGCAAGAACCACCAATCTAGGTGGTAAAATATATCACAGTTTGTTGCACTCGAATCAACTTGTCGGATCCTTACCAATATGAGGGGAAAATCATGTGAATGGTTATTTGAAAGACTATTCGATGAATGTTAATATTGCCTTTGCAAGAAAACTCATCTTTTGTGGAAGAAATGACATTATATTTTATAGTAGAAACAGTATTAGTGATCAAAATGAAATAAAATTCGAACTCAAGTGACGAGTTTGAACAAAAAAATTGTGTGTTAAAATGAAATTTGAGTCCAAAGAGCCAGGATATAGTGAGCTCTATGAATGGCAGTCTCGTGAATTCCATGATATCCAAGGATGTCGATGACATTTCATGTCAACAATATTCTCGTCGGCGTCGATTATTAAACAATTGGACCCCACTCATGAAACACAAAACAGTGTCTACGTCAATCTAATCCAATCAGCTATAAATCCCTAATTTCCCCATTCTCACAGGTTTGTCACTTACATAGATACGCATATGCATACAAATCAAAAAATTCCAGAAATGGGGGATGTTTCTGATAAATTGGCGTATTTTCAAGCGATCACAGGAATCGAAGACCGCGATTTGTGTACAGAAATTCTCTCAGCCCACGGATGGGACCTCGAACAAGCCATTTCTTCTATCACCTCCACCGACAACAATCGACCCGTTGCCGCGTCCGGCTCCAGGTCCGCCACCGCAAATACAAATCAAGAAACCGAAGACGCTGGCTTAGTTCTGGCGGCGAATGTCAGCAATCAACCCCCCGGCGTTGTCTGGAAATTGGTAACGCTCCCGTTTTCTATCATTTCGGGTAGTCTAGGGTTGATTTCTGGTGCAGTTGGGCTCGGTATATGGGCGGCGAGTGGAGTCTTGTCGTATTCGCTTAGTATGATCGGGCTTAATAATTCGGGCCGGGCTGGTACTACTCCGTTGGTGTCAGTGTCTCAGTCCGCGTCGGAGGCCATGGACTTTGTGTCGAGTTTTGACAGGGATTATGGGAGTATGAGGCCGAATTTTGTGGCTGAGGACTTCATGGACGCTCTGCAGAGGTCGAGGCATGCTTACAAGCTTTTGTTTGTTTACTTACACTCGCCAGAGCATCCTGACACACCTGCATTCTGCGGAAGGACTTTGTGTAATGAGACATTGACAGCGTTTGTCAATGAAAATTTTGTGGCCTGGGGTGGGAGCGTTAAGGCCAGTGAAGGGTTTAAGATGAGTAATAGCTTGAAAGCTTCCAGATTCCCCTTCTGTGCAGTGGTTATGGCTGCCACAAACCAGAGGATTGCGCTGCTACAACAGGTATATTCATGGCCGACGTGGATCCCCGTGAATAAAATAATCCCGACCCTATGTGTGTATTATGTCAACCATGCGGTCACCTGCATGGGCTATCCGGCTATGTAGCTCGGTTCTTGCTTAATATTTATTTTTTACCAATTTCAGTCAGTAGAATATACTTCTACTGAGATTTTGTTGGATACCGATTTATTTGCGTCGAGAATTTATGTATATGGATGGGTTTGGTGAATAATTTTCGATATCCCTGCCCCCTTCTAGGCTTTGATAGGTGATGCACTCCTGAAATTTTAGTGACGAGGATATCATATTTGTTTTATTTTATTTTATTTTTATATAGATAGATGGGTTTGGTTAATTTTATTTTATCCATGGATTTGGTAAGTTTGTTAAATGCACAAGAGAGCAATGGATTGTGTGAATTTATTTGCATTTTTTTTTTTT
>NW_019239685.1:0-1818 GCF_002742605.1 Olea europaea var. sylvestris
GCAAATGACAAAATTGCCCCTGGTCCGGTTTGTCTTTGTTAATTTTCTGTCCACCACTTCTTCAACCTGACATAATTAGTACGAAAATTAATTATTCGAAGGCCCAAACGAAGAAATTTGGCTAAAATCCCGTGATCCCGGGTCTGTGCCCTGAGTACAATTACGTGGGCCGTTTCCAATCAACCTGCCAAATTTCGGCCCATTCCGACACCGTCGCGATAAATGGCAAAATTGCCCCCTGGTACGATTTTTCTTTGTTAATTTTCTATCCAGCCTTCTTCAACCTGACATAATTAATATGAAAATTAATTATTAGGAGGCCCGAAAGAAGGAATTCGCCTAAAATCCCGTGATAACGGGTCTGTGTCCCGAGTCCAATTTCACGGGTAGTTTCCAATCAACCTGCCAAATTTCAGCCCATTCCGACATTGTCGCGACAAATGACAAAATTCCCCAGGTACTGTTTTCCTTTGTTAATTTTCTGTCCAACACTTTTTCAACCCGACATAATTAATAAGGAAATTAATTATTCGGAGGCCCAAACGAAGGGATTTGGCTAAAATCCCGTGATCCCGGGTCTGTGCCCCGAGTCCAATTTCGCGTGCCATTTCAAATCAACCTGCCAAATTTTGGCCCATTCCGACACCGTCGCGACAAATGACAAAATTGCCTTTGGTACGATTTTTCTTTGTTAATTTTCTGTCCAGCATTTCTTCAACCTAACAGAATTAATAAGGAAATTAATTATTTGGAGGCCCAAATGAAAGAATTTGGCTATAATCCCATGATCCCGGGTCTGTACCCCTTGTCCAATTTCGCGGACTGTTTCCAATCAACCTGCTGAATTTCGGCCCGTTCCGACACCGTCGTAACAAATGACAAAATTGCCTATGGTGCGATTTTTCGTTGTTAATTTTCTGTCCAGCACTTCTTCAACCTAATAGAATTAATAAGGAAATTAATTATTCGGAGGCCCAAAAGAAAGAATTTGGCTAAACTCCTATGGTCCCGGGTCTGTGCCCCGTGTCCAATTTCACGGACCGTTTCCAATCAACCTACCAAATTTCGGCCCATTCCGACACTGTCGTGACAAATGACAAAATTACCCCTGGTGTGATTTGCTTTATTAATTTTCAATCCAACACTTTTTCAACCTAACATAATTAATGAGGAAATTAATTATTCGGAGGCCAAAACGAAGAAATTTGGCTAAAATCCCATGATCTCGGGTCTGTGCCCTGAGTCCAAGTTCGCGGGCTGTTTTCAATCAACCTACCAAATTTCGGCCCATTCTGACACTGTCGTGGCAAATGATAAAATTGCCCTTGGTGCGGTAATGGTTTGTCAATTTTCTGTCCAGCACTTCTTCAACCTCACTGAATTAATAAGGAAATTAATTATTCGGAGCCCGAAACGAAAGAATTTAGCTAAAATCCCATGATCATGGGTCTGTGCCCCGAGTCCAATTTCGCAGGCCGTTTCCAATCAACCTGTCAAATTTTGGACCATTCCGACACCGTCGCGACAATGACGAAATTGCCCCTGGTGCGGTTTTTCATTGTTAATTTTCTATCCAACACTTCTTCAACCTGATAGAATTAATGACGAAATTAATTATTCGGAGGCACAAACGAAAGAATTTGACTAAAATCCCATGATACCGAGTCTGAACCCCGCATCCAATTTCGCGGGCCGTTTCCAATCAACCTGACAAATTTTGGCCGTTACAACACCGTTGCGACAAATGACAAAATTGCCCCTGGTCCAATTTTTCTATGTTAATTTTCAGTCCAACAATTCTTCAACCTGACATAATTA
>NW_019239686.1:0-1818 GCF_002742605.1 Olea europaea var. sylvestris
TAAGGAACAATCTTATGTCTATTTATGCCATTTTCTTTACACATACTATCAAATTCCATGTTGCAAAACTTTAGGCCATTATCTGTCCTTAAAAATTTAATTTTCTTACTAGTTTGATTTTTCACTTGTCTTTTCCAGTCATTGAAGTTATGGAAAGTCTCAAATTTATCTTTCAATAGATAGACTCACACTTTCCTAGTATAATCATCGATACTAGACAGGAAATACCTATTTCCACCCGATGTGGGATTACTAGTAGGATCCCACAGATCAAAATGCGCATATTCAAGTATGCCTTTAGCTTTATGAACACTCGTGGAGAATGAAGTTATATGATGCTTACCAAGCATACAGTGATCACAAAATGACAAATTTAACACGCAGTCATTACCAAATGCACCTTTTTCATTAAGTAGTTTAAGTCCCTTAATGCCTACGTGTGCAAATCTATTATGCCATTTGAATCTACCAGAAACCTAACTTTATTTCAAATTTTGAGAAGATGACAGCTTTGAATAATCTATTTAAAAGATCTTTCTTTTTGAGGAAGTGAATAACGAATCCATTGAAGAGCAGTATTGAGAGACTTATAATTGATAACAAGACGAGGAGCACCTCGTTCAATTTTAGCTGAATTATTGACACAGAAAGCTGAGTAACTCCAAGGAGATTTTCTCGGACGAATTAAATCTTTCTCAAGTAAATCATTGATTTCCTTGATAAAAAAGTCTAACAATTATTTGTTCATTTAAATAGGACGAGAGATACCACATGTTTCTTACGATCCCAAAAAGCATTTGGAATAGTAGAACAAATCTGTTTTCTATTTGTTTTTGAAGATTTGAATTTTTTTTGAATTGAAAGATTTTGTGATTGTTCTTCAATTCTTTGAAATTTAATTTCTTCTTTGAGAAATCTAATATGATTTTTTTTTTGAAATTGATATTTTTAACTATTTTTGAAATTGATGCTTCTTTTAAAGAATTAACATCTTTATAAGGAAGGTTTTTAAATTTGAAACAAATTTCTTGATCAAAAATATTTGTAGTTAAATCTTTTGAATTAGTTTGAAAAGGATAAATTTGAACAATAGAAGAAGTACTAAGAATTACTTCTTGATCCAAATCTTTTACAAGATAAAAAATATTTTTGAAACAAATGTTTGAATTACAAACATGAGCTTTTGAAAGTTTATATGGAATATTGAGTTTCTTGCCACTAGTACCATAAAGACACTTGGCAGTTTTTTCAAAATATTTTGTAGGTATCAATCTTTCACGAATACAATTTTGATCAACTCCAAAATCACTAAGGACTCTAGATATAAATTTGAATTCTTTGTTGACTACAATAGTTATATTGCAGTACATTTTTGAAGTTGAATACGATTAATAACATTAATCATTTCTTCTTCAGATTGAATGGTTGAAGGAATGAGAGGATTGAATTCTTCACCCGAAGAACTGGAAGAGGATAAATAAGGAGTCTTTGACTTTAGCTTCTTATAATAAGTTTTGAGAAGAGAAACTTTCATTCTAACATCTTTCATTTGATGTTCAAGAATAGAAATTTGATATTTCATGGAATTGGCTTCTTTAAATCAGAACTAGAAGATTTTGAAGTTTAAGAACGATTTAAAACATTTTGCATATTGAAAGGTTCAACTTTTGATTTAGAAGGAAGAAGGGAATTAAACTTATTTTTTACTTGTGGATCTTCAATTTGATCAACAATATCTTTAATAAGTTCTTCTTGTTTAGTAAGAACATTTATAGTTTTACAACCACAAAGTTCTTTACTTTGACTTGAAGAGGATTG
>NW_019239687.1:0-1818 GCF_002742605.1 Olea europaea var. sylvestris
TTTTGGTGAATCGCAAGTCTAATTCGATTGGAATCGAGCCTATGAAAAGTTGTTTTCGATTTCTTGATAACTTCGAGTTTGTTCGTTTTTGGCGTGATGCTAGTCTAATTCGATTGGAATGGAGCCAATGAAAAGTGCTTTTTGATTTTATGATAACTTCGGGTTTGTTCGTCTTTGGCAAATTGCAAATCTAATTCGATTGGAATCAAACCAACGAAAAGTGGTTTTCAATTTCATGATAACTTTGGGTTTGTTCATTTTTGGGGAAATGCTAGTCTAATTCGATTGGAATCGATCCAAGGAAAAGTGGTTTTTGATTTCATGATAACTTCGGGTTTGTTCGTTTTCGGCAAATTGCAAGTCTAATTCGATTGGAATTGAGCATATGAAAAGTGGTTTTTCAATTTCATGATAACTTCGGGTTTGTTCATTTTTTGCGAATTGCAAGTCTAATTCGATTGGAATGGAGCCAATGAAAAGTGGTTTTCAATTCCATGGTAACTTCGGGTTTGTTCTTTTTTGGCGAATTGCTGGTCCAATTCAATTGGAATGGAGCCAATGAATAGTGGTTTTCGATTTAATGATAACTTCTGGTTTGATCATTTTCAGCTAATTGCTGGTCTAATTCGATTGGAATCGAGCCAATGAAAAGTGGTTTTTGATTCCATGATAACTTCGGGTTTGTTCATTTTTTGCGAGTTGTTAGTCTAATTCGATTGGAATGGAGACAATGAAAAGTGGTTTTCGATTTCATGATAGTGCATTGCTAGTCTAATTCGATTAGAATTGAGCCAATGAAAAGTTGTTTATGATTTCGTGATAACTTTGGGTTCGATCATTCTCGGCGAATTGCTAGTCCAATTCAATTGGAATCAAGCCAATGAATAGTGGTTTTCAATTTCATGATAATTTCGGGTTTGATCGTTTTCAAAAAATTGCTAGTCTAATTTGATTGGAATCGAGCCAATGAAAAGTCGTTTTGATTTCATGATAAATTTGGATTTGTCCATTTTTGGCGAAATGCCAGTCTAATTCGATTGGAATCGAGCCAATGGAAAGTAGTTTTTGATTTAACGATGACTTCGGGTTTTTTTTTTGCGAAATGCTAGTCTAATTCGATTAGAATTGGGGTAATGAAAAGTGGTTTTCAATTTCATGATAACTTTAGGGTTTGTTCATTTTTTGCAAATTTCTAGTCTAATTCGATTGGAATCGAGTCAATGAAAAGTGATTTTTGATTTCATGATAACTTCGGGTTTGTTTGTTTTTGCGGGTTGTTAGTCTAATTCGATTGGAATGGAGCCAATGTAAAGTGTTTTTCGATTTCTTGATAACTACGGGTTTGTTCGTTTTTGGCCAAATGCCAGTCTAATTCGATTGGAATCGAGCCAATGAATAGTGATCTTCGATTTCATGATAAATTTGGGTTTGTTCATTTTGGGCAAATTGCTAGTCCAATTCGATTGGAATGGAGCCAATGAAAAGTGGTTTACGATTTCATGATAACTTCGGGTTTTATCATTTTCAGCTAATTGCTAGTCTAATTCGATTGGTATCGAGCCAATGAAAAGTGGTTTTTGATTTCGTGATAACTTCGGGTTTGTTTTTTTTTTGCTAAGTTGTTAGTCTAAGTCGATTGGAATGGAGCCAATGAAAAGTGGTTTTCGATTTCATGATAACTGGGGGTTTGTTCGTTTTTAGCGAATTGCTAGTCTAATTCGATTGGAATTAAGCCAATTAAAAGTTGTTTATGATTTCATGATAACTTCGGGTTCGATCATTTTCGGCGAATTGCTAATCTAATTCGATTGGAATCGA
>NW_019239688.1:0-1818 GCF_002742605.1 Olea europaea var. sylvestris
CCAGACAGTGCATGGACTAGCCAAGTTTAGGTGGTGCTAAAGAAAGGTGGAATAACAGCGGTGCCAAATGAGAAGAATGAACTAATACCGACCAGAATAGTGACAGGGGCAAACACTTTTGCAATCGCCAATTTGAGCAATTATTGAGTAAATATAGGGTTAAACACCGCGTAGCAACCCCATATCATCCACAAGCCTACGGGCAAGTCGAAGTGTCCAATCGACAGGTGAAGAGAATATTAGAGGTTACAGTGAATTCCTCTCGAAAGGACTAGTCTAAAAAGTTGGACGATGCATTGTGAGCATATAGGACAGCATTTAAGATACCGATAGGCATGTTTTCATTTCGTCTAATTTTTGGAAAAGCGTGCCACCTCCCACTGGAGATAGAACATTGGGAATACTTGGCTATGAAACAGTTGAACATGAATTTGAAAACCGTTGGTGAAAAGCGTTTATTGCAGCTCAATGAGTTAGATGAACTCAGGATGGAAGCATATGAAAACTCGAAGTTTATTAAAGAATGCGCCAAAAGGTGCCATGACCTACATATTCAGAGGCGAGAGTTTGAAGTAAGACAGAAAGTTCTGTTATATAACTCGAGACTCAAGCTGTTCTCTGGAAAATTAAGGTCAAGGTGGTCGGGTCCCCACACTGGCACTAAAGTTCTTCCATATAGAGCCATACAGGTTAGCCATGAAACAAAAAGCACATTTACAGTTAATGGGCAAATGTTGAAATACTACTGTGGCGATAACTTCTTTAAGCAAAAATTCACCGTTCAACTCCGGTCACCTAATTAAAGCAGAAGTGAAAAAATCGAGCTATCGACTATAAACTAGTGATGGGCGGTAGGCTACCCACCACATCCCTTTTCATTTATTTTGCTTTTTTTGCATTAGCTTAGGAATTTTTTAGTCAGTAAGTCATCGATCATCTATGTATGAGGCTAAGTACTATCCACACGAGTCCCTAGGCATTGAGCACGAGTTAAGATTGGTAGAAGTTGTTGTTGAGAGATTGGATGTGACATTCACGCATTTTGAGGCACACAGTCATTTTTCATAAAACGTTCGAGAGCGTGGTTTGAACTTAATTCAAAAATTGTTTTTGGTACTAAGTCCATTAGCCGGCACATACCCCATGTTGTTAAAATAGTTTCAAAAGTTATCGTTGGGGATGTGAAAAGCCGGGTCAAATTTACTATCGAAAACCAAATATTTTGAGGAGATGTGAGTCGAGTTGTGTTTTTAGAAGTCAGAAGTGTTGGTACCTTTTCAAGTTTATTTAAAAAATATATATATATTTTGGGACGTTTAGTCTATGCGGCCGCATATACATGGCCCTGACCTGTTACTCTATGGGGTCGCATAGAGCATATACGGAAAAAAATTTCAGTTTTTAAATTAAAAACATGCACCACACACACACACACACACACACACACAAAACACTCATTCTCTCGCACAACTCTCTTTATCTCATAAACACAAGAAACTCACACACCTAACACACCAATCAACACGCTCAAAACAATCAATTGCACAATTCATCACACTATCAAGACTCCAAGTGGCCAAGGGTAACTAATTCACCCACATTCACACCAAGTTTAAGGTAAAAGTCTCTAAACCCTAATTTTTCAACTTCAAATTGGGAGGTTTTAGTTATCTTATTTTCCAACGATTGGTGAAGATAGAATGTTGTGTTATGTTTGTGATTGATGTGTGACAACGGAAGCTAGTTTAGGAAGCCTCATATACGTGAAAACTTCAAAATGCACACAATGTGTTCGATTAAATGCCTAGGTGACGAGCT
>NW_019239689.1:0-1818 GCF_002742605.1 Olea europaea var. sylvestris
GGTTTGGAATGGGTAATGGGTGGTGTAATCCGGCCCTGTTCTCCCTCCATCTGCCCCTTCGCTATTATTTAATTCTAAACATTTAGGATACATTTGGTATGTTGTATTAGATTAAACTTGTACAGTTGACGAGATCTTAGTTTCCTTTTTCTTAATATTGTTCACTACTGTTTGATGCATTTTATTGAATTTCTTTCACTTTTCTTTTTGGATTTGATGCTTTATTTCATTGTTTTCGAGCAATTTTTCTTTTCATAATTTTGTATTATGATCTACTTGTTTCTATTTAATCATTATGATCTCCTTCAAATTTATAACGTTCTTGAAATGATATTAACTTTGTTTTTCAATTGTACAATCAGAATAATTACACATCAAAAGGGAATTAAATTCCTCTATTTAAAGTAGTAAGGGAGGTCAAGAACATAGAGGAGAAAATAAGCCCAAGTGACACCAGAAATCCCACCAAAGAAGAATCCTCCAGTGAATTTGGCCCAACCCTCTGCAGTTTGTAGTTGATCAGGTTCCTTTTTCCTGCCAGTCAAGGTCAATGAAGGTGCAGTTGATGGCTCACCCTCTTTGAATGATGAAATCCCATAAATTGTTAAGCAAAGACTAAGGATCACAACAAGGCCTGCTGCTGCTAGAGAACCAGCTCCACCAGCATAAGGTGTGTTCCGGAGGGGGCCGGTTTTCACGAACGGGCCGACGAGGAGGAAGCCATGGGCAAGGCCGACCTCGATTCCACGGAGAAGTGGGTTGACTGCTGTCCGGTAGGCTGGGAGGTTGGAGAGGTACCAAGCAATCAATGGGCTTGATGTCACAGGGGTCTCAAGGCTTCCAATGAATGGATCGCCATTGATGGGTTCAATCACTTGGTAAGTAGGCTGTGTCAAGGTGAAAGAAGATCAAATTCCAATTGCTGCTAAGATTAGCACAATATAATCTGTGCATAGAGGACCAGACACTCTCGATTACCAAAGATGCTAATGAATAACCACTCATACAATTATGATACCTATCACATCAACTAGCCCTTCATTTATCTATTTATCTGCCCGGGTAAGGAGATCTTGAAATCATAGTATATCTCTAGGACATGTAAGCTTTGTGCATGATAGGTAAAGCTTAAATTTTTTCGAGTATTCGTGAGTTGTGAGTCCTAAAAAATCTAAGATAATGAGAGGGTAGAAAATTGTGGATCATGTGAAATATATAGATAAAAAGTATGTTAAACCAGATTAAATTGCCAAAGATGCATTCAAACTGCAATATTTAAAAGAAATTAGGCAAATCCCCTAAAAGATCTCAGCAGGAATTTGACACTCACAATTCACTAATTCAAATAAGACCTACATCTCCTTCATTAACAGTTTAAACTTCTATATAAGGTGCTTCAATATGGTATGTTAGCCATTTGTGAAATTTTTGCACTTTGAAGACTAATGCTCTGTTCGTCTAAAATTATTAGTAATTCTTTAGAAGGGATAGTATTTTGTCCCACAAATGTAGCGATAAAAAATGGGAAATAGTGACTTTCTAGGAAACGTGAGCAGATGCTAAATTTAAATATGCAAATATGTATAATCCCATATCTAGCGGTTTATATTTCTAGACGAGATTGATCAATCGAGAAGTAATTCCTTTACCTTCTCAGACTGGACGGCTTTGATGGTGAAGCAAGAGTTTCTCCGGGAAGGCAGAACTCTGAGTGGAGCTCCAGAAATACCCTTTGGAGTAACCAGTCCTCTAGTCAAGGAAGAAGCAAAATTGCTCTTGAGCTGACTAGCCATGGTTGAAGCAGCAGTAGCCATATTT
>NW_019239690.1:0-1818 GCF_002742605.1 Olea europaea var. sylvestris
ATAAGTACTTTTTGGAAATGTAGCGACCGTTTTGGATTGAACTCACAACTTCATCGTGACGTATGAGGGATTTCAGCCAATTTTCGAAAGTATGAGCACTTGTATATTTGGAACGCTTGGAGAGTCGGCGTACGAAGAATTCAGCGTAACTTTTGCACACGGTGTCCGTTTCGGGCCCTTAAGTACTTTTTGGAAATGTAGCGACCGTTTTGGATTGAACTCACTACTTCGTCGTGACGTATGCGGGATTTTAGCAATTTTTCGAAAGAATGAGCTCTTGGATATTTGGAACGCTTGGAGAGCCGGCGTACGAAGAATTCAACGTAACTTTTGCACACGGTGTCGGTTTCGGGCCCATAAGTACTTTTTGGCAATGTAGCGACCGTTTTGGATTGAACTCACTACTTCGTCGTGACGTATGCGGGATTTTAGCAATTTTTCGAAAGAATGAGCTCTTGGATATTTGGAACGCTTGGAGAGCCGGCGTACGAAGAATTCAACGTAACTTTTGCACACGGTGTCGGTTTCGGGCCCATAAGTACTTTTTGGCAATGTAGCGACCGTTTTGGATTGAACTCACTACTTCGTCGTGACGTATGAGGGATTTTAGCAATTTTTCGAAAGAATGAGCTCTTGGATATTTGGAACGCTTGGATAGTCGGCGTACGAAGAATTCAACGTAACTTTTGCACACGGTGTCGGTTTCGGGCCCATAATTACTTTTTGGAAGTGTAGCGACCGTTTTGGATTGAACTCATAACTTCGTCGTGACGTATGAGGGATTTCAGTGATATTTCGAAGGAATGAGCACTTGGATATTTAAAATGCTTGGAGAGTCGGCGTACGAAGAATTGAGCGTAACTTTTGTCCACGGTGTCCGTTTCGGGCCCATAAGTACTTTTTGGAAATGTAGCGACCGTGTTGGGTTGAACTCACAACTTCATCGTTACGTATGAGGGATTTTAGCCATTTTTTGAAAGAATGAGCACTTGCATATTTGGAACGCTTGGAGAGTCGGCGTACGAAAAATTGAGCTTAACTTTTGTCCACGGTGTCGGTTTCGGGCCCATAAGGACTTTTTGGAAATGTAGCGACCGTGTTGGGTTGAACTCACAACTTCATCGTTACGTATGAGGGATTTTAGCCATTTTTTGAAAGAATGAGCACTTGCATATTTGGAACGCTTGGAGAGTCGGCGTACGAAAAATTGAGCTTAACTTTTGTCCACGGTGTCGGTTTCGGGCCCATAAGGACTTTTTGGAAATGTAGCGACCGTGTTGGGTTGAACTCACAACTTCATCGTTACGTATGAGGGATTTTAGCGATTTTTCGAAAGAATGAGCTCTTGGATATTTGGAACGCTTGGAGAGTCGGCGTACGAAAAATTGAGCTTAACTTTTGTCCACGGTGTCGGTTTCGGGCCCATAAGTACTTTTTGGAAATGTAGCGACCGTTTTTGATTGAACTCTCAACTTCATCGTTACGTATGAGGGATTTTAGCGATTTTTCATGAGAATGAGCACTTGCATATTTGGAACGCTTGGATAGTCGGCGTACGAAGAATTCAGCGTAACTTTTGCACACGGTGTCCGTTTCGGGCCAATAAGTACTTTTTGGAAATGTAGTGACCGTTTTGGACTGAACTTACAACTTCATCGTAACGTATGAGGGATTCGGCCACTTTTTGAAAGAATGAGCACATGTGCTCTTGGAACGCTTGGAGAGTCGGCGTACAAAGAATTCAGCGTAACTTTTGTCCACGGTGTCCGTTTCGGGCCCATAAGTACTTTTTGGAAATGTAGCGACCGTTTTGGATTG
>NW_019239691.1:0-1818 GCF_002742605.1 Olea europaea var. sylvestris
TGCGATTTTTGTTTCCGATCAATCAGTCAAATTTGAGCCCATTCCGACATCGTCGCGAAAAATGACGAAATTGACCCCGGCGCAATTTTTGTTTCCGATCAGTCAAATTTGGGCCCATTCCGACACCGTCGCGAAAAATGACGAAATTGCCCCCGGCGCGATTTTTGTTTCCGATCAATCAGTCAAATTTGAGCCCATTCCGACACCATCGCGAGAAATGACGAAATTGCCCTCGACGCGATTTTTGTTTCCCCTCAATCAGTCAAATTTTAGCCGATTCCGACACCGTCGCGAAAAATGACGAAATTGTCCCCGGCGCGATTTTTGTTTCCGATCAATCAGTCAAATTTGAGCCCATTTCGACACTGTCGCGAAAAATGACGAAATTGCCCCCGGCGCGATTTTTGTTTCCGATCAATCAGTCAAATTTGAGCCCATTCCGACACCATCGCGAGAAATGACGAAATTGCCCTCGACGCGATTTTTGTTTCCCCTCAATCAGTCAAATTTTAGCCGATTCAGACACCGTCGCGAAAAATGAAGAAATTTCCTCCGGCGCGATTTTTGTTTCCCATCAATAAGTCAAATTTTAGCCGATTCCGGCACCGTCGCGAAAAATGACGAAATTGCCCCCGACGCAATTTTTTGTTTCCGATCAATCAGTCAATTTTGAGCCCATTCCGACGCCGTCGCGAAAAATGACGAAATTGCCCCTGGCGCGATTTTTGTTTCCGATCAATCAGTCAAATTTGAGCCCATTTCGACACCGTCGAGAAAAATGACAAAATTGCCCCCGGCGCGATTGTTGCTTCCGATCAATCAGTCAAATTTGAGCCCATTCCGACACCATCGCGAGAAATGACGAAATTGCCCCCGACGCGATTTTTGTTTCCCATCGATCAGTCAAATTTTAGCCGATTCCGACATCGTCGCGAAAAACGAGGAAATTGCTCCCGGCGCGATTTTTGTTTCCGATCAACCTGTTAAATTTTATCCGATTTCGACACCGTCGCGAAAAATGAAGAAGTTGCCCACGGCGCGATTTTGGTTTCCGATCAATCTGTAAAATTTTTGCCGATTCCGACACCGTCGAGAAAAATGACGAAATTGCCCCCGGCGGGATTTTTGTTTCCGATCAATCTGTCAATTTTGAGCCCATTCCGACGCCGTCGCGAAAAATGACTAAATTGCCCCCGGCGCGATTTTTGTTTCCGATCAATCAGTCAATTTTTTACCGATTCCGACACCGTCTCGAAAAATGACGAAATTGCCCCCGGCACGATTTTCGTTTCCGATTAATCTGTCAAATTTTAGCCGATTCCGACACCGTCGCGAAAAATGACGAAATTGCCCCCGGCGCGATTTTTGTTTCCGATGAATCTGTCAAATTTTAGCCGATTCCGACATCGTCGCGGAAAATGACGAAATTGCCCCCGGCGCGATTTTTGTTTCCGATCAATCTGTCAAATTTTAGTCGATTCCGACATCCTCGCGGAAAATGACGAAATTACCCCCGGTGCGATTTTTGTTTCGGATCAATCAGTCAAATTTGAGCCCATTCCGACACCGTCGCGAAAAATGACGAAATTGACCCAAGCGCGATTTTTGTTTCCGATCAATCAGTCAAATTTGGGCCCATTCCGACACCGTCGCGAAAAATGACGAAATTACCCACGACGCGATTTTTGTTTACCCTGAATCAGTCAAATTTTAGCCGATTCCGACACCGTCGCGAAAAATGACGAAATTACCCCCGGTGCGATTTTTGTTTCGGATCAATCAGTCAAATTTGAGCCCATTCCGACACCGTCGCGAAAA
>NW_019239692.1:0-1817 GCF_002742605.1 Olea europaea var. sylvestris
AAGATATATATGGGCCAATACACCCACCATGTAGACCATTTCGTTAATTTATGATATTAATTGATTCTTCTACAAGATGGTCATATGTTTGCCTACTTTCAACTAGGAATGTAACATTTGCTAGACTACTTGCTCAAATCATAAAATTGCGAGCACAATTCCCCGATTTCTCAATCAAGACTATTCGTCTTGACAATGCCGGTGAATTTAGATCACAAGCATTTGATGATTATTGTATGTCAATTAGGATTGAAATTGAACATTCAGTTGCATATGTTCAGAAACAAAATAGTTTAGCGGAATCGTTTATTAAACGTCTACAACTTATTGCTAGACCATTACTTATGAAAATAAAACTCCCAACTTCTGTTTGGGGTCATGTCATATTACATGTTGCATCATTAGTTCGTATAAGACCAACTGCCTATCATCAATATTCACCTTTGCAACTTGCATTTGGTCATGAACCTGATATTTCTCACCTACGGGTTTTTGGTTGTGCTGTCCAAGTTCCTATTTCACCCCTCACAACGTACTAAAATGGGTCCCCAACGAAGATTTGGAATTTATGTGGATTTTAATTCATCATCTATTATTAGATATCTTGAACCTTTAACGGGTGACTTATTTACTGCACGTTTTACAGATTGTCATTTTGATGAAATGACTTTCCCAACTTTGGGAGGAGAAAAATTATATCCTGAAAAATAAGATAGAATTTCTTGGAATGAGACAACTCTATCTCACTTTGATCCTCGCAGCAATTAATGTGAACAAGAGGTTAAAAAAATTATTCATTTACAAAGAGTTGCAATTCAACTACCTGATGTATTTGTTGACACGAAAAAAGTGACAAAGTCATATATTCCAGCAGAAAATATTTCACCAAAAATTAATGTCCATGCAGGACAATCTGCTGTGGCAAATAATTCTCAAATACGCTAGAAGCGTGGTCGACCAGTTGGTTCAAAAGACTCTGTACCTCGAAAAAGAAGAGTACAGGAGAAAAACCAACTAAAAATTTCAGAAGAAATCACATTAGAAAGGATTAATCAATCAAATATTGAATGTATGGTTCTTGAAGAACCAGAGGTGTCAAAAAATAGTGAGATCTCAATAAATTATATGATATCTCATAAATTATGGGAACGAAATAATATTATTATAGACAATATTTTCGCCTTTAACATGACTCTTGATATTATGCAAAATGAGGATCCTGAACCACAGTCTGTTAATAACTGTCGAAATAGAAATGATTGGCCAAAATGGAAAGAAGCTATACAGGCAGAATTGAATTCTTTGGAGAAACGAAAAGTGTTTGGACTAGTAGTTCGAAAACCTGAAAATGTAATCCCTGTTGGATACAAATGAGTTTTTGTACGAAAGAGAAATAAGAATAATGAAATTACAAGATACAAAGCCCGATTAGTGGCTCAAGATTTCTCCTAAAGACCGGGAATTGATTATGAGGAAACATATTCTCCTGTAATGGATGCCATCACTTCTAAGTTCTTAATTAGTTTGACCGTGTCACAAGGGCTCGATATGCGCCTTATGGATGTAGTAACTGCCTACCTATATGGTTCACTTGATAGTGACATATATATGAAAGTCCTTGAAAGATTTAAGGTACCAGGAATAAATGATACATGTCTGAGAATTATGTTCTCAATTAAATTGCAAAAATCATTATATGGATTGAAATAATCCGGACACATATGATATAATCGTCTTAGTGAATATTTGTTGAAAGAGGATTATAAAAATAACGATATCTGCCCATGTGTTTTCATAAAGAAAACAAATATTGGATT
>NW_019239693.1:0-1817 GCF_002742605.1 Olea europaea var. sylvestris
AAAGTTCTTAAACAAAAAATTATGAATGTCAAGTCACTAATCCGTCTCAATGTCGTATTCTTCCCAAAAATAAAAATAAAAATAAAAATTGCCATACGGTTCCTCTTTAATTTTTTTCTCTTACCGTTGTCTAAATTGATTCACTTTTCTTAGTCACCTTGTTCAAGAATTTTATGGTGGCTGACACAGGTGTGAGAATTCCATTTTTTTTTTTCACGACACTAATCTGTGTGAACTTTAAGTAAATAAAATTAATGTACTAATTATTTCTATTTATATTACCAAAAAAGTGTTCACTTTATCTTATGACTTTCCTATATGCGTATAACGTCGTTAATAAAAAGTTATCATAGACGGTTCCTGTGCAATTTATTTATATTTCTTTTTGGTCATGTTGCATTGCATAGTTGATCACCGACTCATTTTACCATTTTTACTTAAATTGGGTTGACTTTGATTTGGCTGCATTTAGGTCAATTTTGTTGGATATTGGTGAATTAGAACATTGATTGATGTTTTCTTTTTTAATACTAAAGATAGTATTCTTTGTATTCATATATGGTACCAATAATCAATTAAATTATCTTTAATTGGAAGGTCAACATGTTTGATCTTGTTAAGCATGCAATAAGAGATTACAACTAAAACATTCACCGCCGAAATTCCAGAGGAATGCAAGCCTAAAGTTGGTCAAGAATTTGAAACAATTGAAGATGTATATGAATTTTATAACACTTGTGCAAAAGAAGTTTGATTTAGTGCTAGAATGTCAAGTAGTAAGAAGGGGCCAGGTGTAAGTGTTATGCTTTAGATCCAATCGATTTAGGTTATAAGCACTTTTAATATATTTAATGCATTTGATTTTGGCGAGATCTATTATTTATTTAAATTAATTTTGTAATAAATAATATTAAATAATAGAATCCGAAGACCCAATTTTTAGGTAATCTGTTAATCACAAGGAGTTGTGATTGTTAGATACAAATTACATATAATTGGATCTTGAATAAACCATGGTCGTAAGTAATAACGAGATACGGATATCGTTAATACAGTTAGACCATCACGTGTGGCATTTCTTACTTATGAAGTAAGTGACTGATCTCACGAGCTAAAGTGTGGTGACACTTAAATGAACATATGGATGTTTTGTTGTAGAACAAAATATTGGAGACCCGCTAAGAGATTCCACATGGATAACTATCTAAGTGTTAGTGGCTAATCTCTAACGTTCGGTAGTGTAATTGATCCTTTGACTTGAGGTCATCATAGTACCCTATATGAGGACAGTCATACTTTGGCGGTGTTGGATGTTGCTCTGAAAGGGGCCGCTAATACGACATCGTTCGGGTACGTCAAGAATCGTATGAAGGTTGTGATTGATCAATAAAGGATTCGTCACTCTTAGATAGTAGGAGATGATCTGCGTTTCATTCAATTAAGTCGATGATGAAATCCTTGGTCAAGGTGTACTCATAAGTCGAAAAGGAGTTTTCGATTTATATTGACTTAATAGTGGAATGAAAGATATGATCGATGATCGAAATTGACACAATTTCATATCTCGTAATTGATCGGATCGTATTGACGAAGGGATAATAGTTTCACGGTAAACGAACGAATTTGGTTTTGTCATACCACGTGACATTTCTCGTCACATATATTGCCCTGACACATTGCTAGATGTCAATCAGGGACGGCGAATGTGAATTGACGAAAAATTAAAAGGTTATATTAATTTATCAATTTTGATTAGATCAAAATAATATTTGACGACGTTAGGTATCGTGGTCGGGAACCTAATGGGTCGCACACAA
>NW_019239694.1:0-1817 GCF_002742605.1 Olea europaea var. sylvestris
GGTCGAAGTTTGAGCGAGACAGAAGAGATGGAGAAGATCCAGATCAGTCCCTTACTATTCAGTTCGGTACGTTACCTCCTGTCGTGGCTAATAACTATTTGCTAGCCAATGAGTTCAAGAATAAAGAGAAAAAAGAAGAAGAGATGGAGGATAACGAAGAAGAAGCATGTGTACTGGAATATGAAGAAGGCCAAACTTTTAGAGGGGCCTACGATGATGAGGGAGATGATGGTATGACGAATATCGAAAAGGAAATTGATTTGGAAGCAGAAAGAAGAAAAAGAGGAGTATCGTACAATACCCTGTTGAAGCAACTACATCGAGAGGGGGTTCGTAAAGTGGACTTGTTGGGGGAACCGTCTGGGCATTCTTTCGATTATTACGTGCTGTACGGGACGCCCAAAAGGAAAAAGAGAGTTCCTCGCTCTAAAAAGTATGGATCACCTCCAAGAATAATGCCTCCTCCCACAGGTTGGGTAACTAAAGAAGAAGCATTAGAAAACAGTAAAAAGGAAATTCAGAAAACGGAAGCTCAATGCAACATGTTGCACGTAGACTTATCACAAAAGGATAACTCGACAGAAAACAAGCATGAAGTGGAAGTAGATGCTGCTGAAAAGGTTATTTTTAAGCTACTAGTCATGAAGTTAACTAAACACTTGAGGTCATTGGACGTTAAAGCTCTATTTAACGGCATACTTATGGTAAAAGTGTTTGTTGATAATGGAGTAGCTATAAACACCATTTCACCTAGGATGATGAGAAAATTTGCAAAGACAGAAAATAATATGATCCCAACAGAAATCGTCCTTACGAGTTTCAATGGAGGAGCAACTTCAGCTAAAGGGATTATGCCATTGGACATAACTATAGGGACAACTACTAAGACCACAGTCTTCTTTGTAATAGATGGTCCTACTAGTTACAATATGTTATTAGGAAGGGATTGGATACACGAAAGTCGCTGCATACTCGCATTGCTCCATCAATGCCTATTTTATTGGAATGACAAAGGTGAAGCAGAAATGGTGCAGGCCGATCATAGACCTTTTGTCGCAGAAGCAAAATCAGTAGAAATGTTCACGTACAAAGGAAATTATGGACCTGTCAGAGTAATCCAAGATGGAGAAAAAACTCAAATTGTCGCACAGAGTGAAGAGCCGTTTTCGGTGGATGCACTCACTGAAACGTTCAGTCAGATGAGGCCAAACATAGTGGCCCTAGAAAAGCCAGTAATTGGCAAAAGAGTAATCAAGAAGTTTTAAATGAGTTGTAAGCAACCAAGGCAAATGGCCGATATTCAGGCCTTCAAAGCCAAATTAATGGCTTTCAATAAAGAATACAAGGACAAGACGAAAGAAGAAGCAGCCTTAAAAACATTGAGAGAAAAATTGGCAGTGCTCGAGTTGGAACAAAATATTAGTCGAGAAGTCAACAAGGTGGATTGTTTAGAAGAAGAAGTGCATATAATGGAATTGGACGATGAAGTAATGGGGATCACCAAGCCTGGATACGCTCAAGCACAAGACCCTCTGATTAAAGTGAATATTGACAATGAAGGGGAAGATCACCCAACCTTCGTCAGCCAGATGCTCGATCAAGAGGTTAGTGATAAAATAATCGTTTTATTAAAAGAGTATAAAGATTGTTTTGTTTGGGAATATGAATATATGCCTGGTTTAGATAGGGATTTGGTAGAACATAGATTGCTAACCAAACTATATTTTAAGCCTAATAAGCAACCTCCTAGGCGTTTTGCTCCTAATATACTTCCGGAGATTAAGAAAGAAATAGAGCGATTATTAAAAGCAGACTTT
>NW_019239695.1:0-1817 GCF_002742605.1 Olea europaea var. sylvestris
AACTTTTGCACACGGTGTCCGTTTTGGGCCCACAAGAACTTTTTGGAAATGTAGCGACCGTTTTGGATTGAACTAACCACTTCATCGTATCGTACGAGGGATTTTGGCAATTTTTTGAAAGAATGAGCACTTGCATATTTAGAAAGCTTGGAGAGTCGACAGACGAAGAATTGAGCGTAACTTTTGCACACGGAGTCCGTTTTGGGCCCATAAGAACTTTTTGGAAATGTAGCGACTATTTTTTATTGAACTTACCACTTCGTCGTGACGTATGAGGGATTTTGGCCATTTTTCAAAGGAATGAGCACTTGCATATTTAAAACGCTTGTAGAGTTGGCGGACGAAGAATTGAGCATAACTTTTGCACACGGCGTCCGTTTTGGGCCCATAAGAACTTTTTGGAAATGTAGCGACTATTTTTTATTGAACTTACCACTTCGTCGTGACGTATGAGGGATTTTGGCCATTTTTCAAAGGAATGAGCACTTGCATATTTAAAACGCTTGTAGAGTTGGCGGACGAAGAATTGAGCATAACTTTTGCACACGGCGTCCGTTTTGGGCCCATAAGAACTTTTTGGAAATGTAGCGACTATTTTTTATTGAACTTACCACTTCGTCGTGACGTATGAGGGATTTTGGCCATTTTTCAAAAGAATGAGCACTTGCATATTTAGAATGGTTGGAGAGTCGCGGACGAAGAATTGAGCGTAACTTTTGCACACGGTGTCCGTTTTGGGCCCACAAGAACTTTTTGGAAATGTAGCGACCGTTTTGGATTGACCTAACCACTTCGTCGTGTCGTACGAGGGATTTTGGCAATTTTTTGAAAGAATGAGCACTTGCATATTTAGAAAGCTTGGAGAGTCGACAGACGAAGAATTGAGCGTAACTTTGCACACGGAGTCCGTTTTGGGCCCATAAGAACTTTTTGGAAATGTAGCGACCGTTTTGGATTGAACTTACCACTTCGTCGTGACGTATGATGGATTTTGGCCATTTTTCAAAAGAATGAGCACTTGCATATTTAGAACGCTTGGAGAGTCGGCGAACGAAGAATTGAACGTAACTTTTGCACACGGTGTCCATTTTGGGCCCATAAGAACTTTTTGGAAATGTGGCGACCATTTTGGATTGAACTTACCACTTCATCGTGACATCCGAGGGATTTTGGCCATTTTTCAAAGGAATGAGCACTTGCATATTTAAGACGCTTGTAGAGTTGTCGGACGAAGAATTGAGCATAACTTTTGCACACGGTGTCCGTTTTGGGCCCACAAGAACTTTTTGGAAATGTAGGGATAGTTTTGGGTTGAACTCACCACTTCGTCGTCACGTATGAGGAATTTCGGTCATTTTTCGAAAGAATGAGCACTTGCATATTTGGAACGCTTGGATTGTCGGCGTACGAAGAATTGAGCGTAACTTTTACACACGGTGTCCGTTTTGGGCCCACAAGAACTTTTTGGAAATGTAGCGATCGTTTTGGATTGAACTCACAACTTCGTCGTGACGTACGAGGGATTTTGGCCATTTTTTGAAAGAATGAGCGCTTGTATATTTAAAACGTTTGGAGAGTCGGCGGACGAAGAACTGAGCGTAACTTTTGCACACGGTGTCTGTTTTGGGCTCACAAGAACTTTTTGAGTAGCGACCGTTTTGGATTGAACTCAACACTTCGTCGTGTCGTAAGAGGGATTTTGGCAATTTTTTGAAAGAATGAGCACTTGCATACTTAGAACGCTTGGAGAGTCGGCGGACGAAGAATTGAGCATAACTTTTGCACACGGTGTCCGTTTTGGGCCCATAAGTACTTTT
>NW_019239696.1:0-1817 GCF_002742605.1 Olea europaea var. sylvestris
TTCACGAGCCAAAATCACCATTTTGAAGCTCTGATACCAATTGTTAGGGAAGCTCTCTTGAAAGATCTTCAAATCGGTGATTTCCGGGCTCAATCCAACGCACTTTTCTCAACAAACAACCATTCCAGTTGGCTCCAAACCACAACCAATTGATTCACCTTGGTTGCTATACAATCTTACCCACGTAGGACAAGAAAGGAAGATGATTTGTGGCCACAAAGGCTAGGAGAAGACACCACAAAGGTATACTATGAAGGAACCACCAATTGCACACGTTATACAAGCGTTCTAGACACTTCTGGAGACCTTTTTTCTCACACAAAGGGGGGCAGCTGGGATTCACTTTTTCTTCTCTCAAAATCACACAATCATCATTAGAAAGTGGCTAGGGTTATAGCCAAATATATACCCTAGGGTTAGGCTTTAAGTTGGGCCATTAAAGGGTAAACGGGCCAAGATTCAAGCCATCCATAAGGAAATACAATTGGGTCGGGTGTAACTCATGAATTTGGTTGTTGGACTTATTTCATTCATCGGCCTATGCTTATGAAATAATATTAACCTACGTTAATATCATAGCCCGGGATTTATTGGGTATCAAAAAACCAACATTGTCACAATCTTTCTTCAAGTGTCCTTTTCGCTTGTAGTAGAAGCAAAACAAATTGCTGAATTTCACCTTTGACCTAGTGCTCTGTCATCCACCATGAGTAACCAGAGCATCCCCACTTCTAGATGTAGGATCTCCAACCAACAACTCCATATTCTCCTTTGAGAACAGGGCGTCGTATACATCTTCAATAGTTAGCGTGTCACGACTATATAATATAGTATCACGAAACGACGAATAAGAGCCAAGTAATGAACACAACAGGATCAAGGCCAGATCCTCTTCAGCATACTTTACCTCCAACGTCTCTAATTCTGCAACGATTTCCTTGAACATAGCAAAATGGTCCTGCAGTGACCCTCCTTCCGCCATGCGATGGGAATACAACTTCTGCTTTAAAGTCAATTTGCTTGTTAGACTCTTTGTCATCCACAACTGCTCCAGCTTGAGCCACAAAGCAGCCGCTGTCTTCTCCTTCAAGACATCCTGTAGTATATTGTTGGACAAATGAAGATGAATCCATGATGTAGCCTTCCTATCCTTTCGTTACTTCTCCTCCATAGACCAATTTACTGGCATCTTCTCAAAACCCAACAAAACATCATCAAGTTCCATCTGTGTTAACACAACCCTCATTTTTACTTGCCATAGAGAAAACCTTGTATTGCGATCTAGCAGCGGAATATCATACTTCATCGAAGTCAACTCTGAAAAACCTAAATCGAATCACGAAGAACTTGCGACCTTGCTCTGATACCACTTGTTGGGACCGATGAAGACAACGCAAGAATTGAGATTTGATGAGCTCAATATGAAGTATAAATAAAGATCACAAAATTATCGAGAACAAGATTAAAGTAAAAGACGCAAAATAAAAGGGAACTGGCAGAGGAACGATGTTATTTTATTCAATCACTATGAAAGGAGAGAATTACAGCAATTAGTTTCGACAATATTGAAAGAGGAGTTTTATATTTATAGTACACGAGTCTAGTCCTAGGAATTGGCAAAAGATGGAAATGTGTAAACAAAGAAAAAGAAAAAAAAAATCTGTCGAGACACGTGAACAGGGAACACGCCACTTTCCCTATTTCTTTGAAATTGATTCCAATTTGATTCTTTCATATATTTCCACATGGCTCCAATAAGATTTTCTTTCCTTAATTTGCAAAATACAACTTTGATTCCCTTTCCTTTTGTCTGCCAC
>NW_019239697.1:0-1817 GCF_002742605.1 Olea europaea var. sylvestris
AAATGACGAAATTGCCCCCGGCGCGATTTTTGTTTCCGATCAAATTGTCAAATTTGAGCGAATTTCGACACCGTCGTGAAAAAATGACAAAATCGCCCCAGCGCGATTTTTGTTTCCGATCAAAATGTCAAATTTTAGCCCATTCCGACACCGTCGCGAAAAATGACGAAATTGCCCCTGGCGAGGTTTTTGTTTCCTATCAAAATGTCAAATTTTAACCAATTCCGACACCGTCGCGAAAAATTACGAAATTGCCCCCGCGCGCGTTTTTTGATTCCGATCAAACTGTCAAATTTGAGCCCATTTCGACGCCGTCGCGAAAAATGACGAAATTGCCCCCGGCGCGATTTTTGTTTCCGATCAAAATGTCAAATTTTAACCAATTCCGACACCGTCGCGACAAATGACGAAATTGCTCCCGGGGCGATTTTTGTTTCCGATCAAATTGTCAAATTTGAGCGAATTTCGACACCGTCGTGAAAAATGAGAAAATTGCCCCGGCGCGATTTTTGTTTCCGATCGAAATGTCAAATTTTAGCCCATTCCGACACCGTCGCGAAAAATGACGAAATTGCCCCTGGCGGGTTTTTGTTTCCGATCAAACTGACAAATTTTAGCCCATTCCGACACCGTCGCGAAAAATGACGAAATTGCCCCCGGCGCGATTTTTGTTTCCGATCAAACTGACAAATTTGAGCGAATTTCGACACCATCGCGAAAAATGACAAAATCGCCCCGGCGCGATTTTTGTTTCCGATCAAAATGTCAAATTTTAGCCCATTCCGACACCGTCGCGAAAAATTACGAAATTGCTCCCGGCGCGTTTTTTGATTCCGATCAAACTGTCAAATTTGAGCCCATTTCGACGCCGTCGCGACAAATGACGAAATTGCCCCCGGCGAGATTTTTGTTTCCGATCAAATTGTCAAATTTGAGCGAATTTCGACATCGTCGCGAAAAATGACAAAATTGCCCCTGCGCGATTTTTGTTTCCGATCAAAATGTCATATTTTAACCAATTCTGACACCGTCGCGACAAATGACGAAATTGCCCCCGGCGCGATTTTTGTTTCCGATCAAATTGTCAAATTTGAGCGAATTTCGACACCGTCGCGAAATATGACAAAATTGCCCCGGTGCGATTTTTGTTTCCGATCAAAATGTCAAATTTCAGCCCATTCCGACACCGTCGCGAAAAATGACGAAATTGCCCTCGGCGCAATTTTTGTTTCCGATCAAATTGACAAATTTGAGCGAATTTCGACACCGTCGCGAAATATGACAAAATTGCCCCGGTGCGATTTTTGTTTCCGATCAAAATGTCAAATTTCAGCCCATTCCGACACCGTCGCGAAAAATGACGAAATTGCCCTCGGCGCAATTTTTGTTTCCGATCAAATTGACAAATTTGAGCGAATTTCGACACCGTCGCGAAATATGACAAAATTGCCCCGGCGCGATTTTTGTTTCCGATCAAAATGTCAAATTTTAACCAATTCCGACACCGTCGCGAAAATGACGAAATTGCCCCCGGCGCTATTTTTGTTTCCGATCAAATTGTCAGATTTGAGCGAATTTCGACACCGTCGCGAAATATGACAAAATTGCCCCTGCGCGATTTTTGTTTCCGATCATAATGTCAAATTTTAGCCCATTCCGACACCGTCGCGAAAAATGACGAAATTGCCCCTAGCGGGTTTTTGTTTCCGATCAAACTGACAAATTTGAGCCCACTTCGACACCGTCGCGAAAAATGATGAAATTGCCCCCGGCGCGATTTTTGTTTCCGATCAAAATGTCAAATTTGAGCCCATTCC
>NW_019239698.1:0-1455 GCF_002742605.1 Olea europaea var. sylvestris
GCCTTTTCCCTTTTCCTGGCCATTCCATTTCCTTTTTCCCATGTTACCATTCTCCGGTTGATTGAACAGTTGACCATGTTGTTTGGCGCTAGTCTTCTAGTACCAAATAGCATGAGCTCTTTCCAGCATTTCACGGTATGTGGTGAAGCGATGGGATATAAGTATCATGCTTATATCCTAGTTCAACCCTTGTTCAAACCTTCATACCTTCTTATCTTCCGTATCCACCAGATGTGGAGCATAACTTGAAAGTTGATCAAACTTCCTCTCATATTTAGTCAGGGACATAGTCTTTTGCTTGAGTTGGAGGAATTCACTTTCTTTATGATCCCTCAATGACTGGGAAAAGTACTTGTCCATTATTTCCCCTTTGAATCGCTCCCAAGTCAATTCTGCTTGTTGCTCAGGGGCCTTTGTCCTTGACATTGAGTCCCACCAGTGACTTGCATATCACCAGAGAACATGAACTCAGCACACTGGACTTTCTGAGCGTCCGTGCACCATATCAATCAGAATATACGCTCCAACTTGCAAAGCCACTCCTCAACTGCAAGTGGATCAGCTGCTCTGTCGAAGGTAGGGGGCTTGTGCCTTCAAAATTGCTCGACCACTGAAGCATGGTTTGGAACATTAGGAGCTAGTGGTAGGGGTTGAGCTTGGTTTAGGTTTTACCTGCCTAGGTCTTGAACCGCTCGGAGGAGGTCTTTTATCAAGTTTTGGTTTGTGCGAGCCATTTCCTTTAGACAAAACATATGGTTCTTATTAGTTTGATTCTTCGAATACTAAAGCAAAGAAGATAGTATTTTATTTCTTGACATAAGGGAAGCTATTACAAAGATTTAAATCTAATCCCTATAAGTTCTATAGATCTTATTTGGTGGAGCTTCATATTCGGAGGAGTCTTTCGCCTCAGGTCCAGACTCTATGTCTATCTCAATCTATGACTCAGGCTCAGGATCATTCTCTAAATTATCCTCGGGTTCTTCTTCCTCAGTCAAAGGTTCCTCCTCAAGCTCCTCATGGATTACATCATCCCACAAATCAATCAGGGCATGGCAATACCTCTCAAACTCGAACAGGTTTAGGTTGCCTTCTAACATTTCATCTCTAACCGTGACTCCCATATCTCCCCATTGAGGTGGGAGGGAGTGTATGAGGTTATTTATGGCCTCAATATGCGTGATCTCCATTCCAGCATCAACCGCCGTCATGCATCTCTCATAGATGTCATACACATGTTCGCTAAGCGACCGGGTCAGATCAGTTACATAGTTTTCAAAGGAATGAATAGCAATTCTACAGTTCAATGCTTCTCTATATGCCCTAGCTATTCTACGAGCCATATCTGTTGCATTTTCACATACATCATACTTTTTCTTTGCTTAAAGAAAACATGCAAATATTTAAACTTTTATATCATGCAATTCCCTTTAAGCCCTTAGCTTTTGCCCAAGT
>NW_019239698.1:1513-1817 GCF_002742605.1 Olea europaea var. sylvestris
GATAACACATCTCTAAATCATATCAAAGCATCATAACATAAACATAATCATTAACTTTAAACATGAACATACCTGGGCCATAGGATGAGATTGAAGGATGGATGCACGATGCCATGGAATACCTTAAGCTTTTCATTTTCCTTTTGTTTTCAAAAAAAAAAAACATACTTGGCCTATAGAACCGGCTAAATCTTGCTCTGATACCACGCTGTAACACCCTAACCCCTAGTGGACCAGAACGCTACTTACTTTACTTAGCTTAACCGGTAGTTTAGTAACAAGTGTATACGTTTTAGCGGAAGCT
>NW_019239699.1:0-1817 GCF_002742605.1 Olea europaea var. sylvestris
GTCGACGTTCGAAGAATTGAGCGTAACTTTTGAAAACAGCGTCCGTTTTGGGCCCATAAGTACTTTTCAGAAATGTAGCGATCGTTTTGGATTGAACTCACATCTTCATCGTGGCGTACGAGGTATTTTGGCCATTTTTCAAAAGAATGACCACTTGCGTATTTCGAACGCTTGGAGAGTCGGCGTACGAAGAATTGAGCGTAACTTTCGTACACGATGTCCCTTTTCGGCCCATAAGTACTTTTAGGAAATGTAGCGACCGTTTTTGATTGAATTCACCACTTCGTCGTGACGTATAAGGGATTTCGACCATTTTTCGAAAGAATGAGCACTTGCATATTTGGAGCGCTTGGATTGTTGCCGTTCGAAGAATTGAGCGTAACTTATGTACACGGTGTCTGTTTTGGGCCCATAAGTACGTTTTGGAAATGTAGCGATCGTTACGGATTGAACTCATGACAACATCATGACGTACAAGGGTTTTTGGCCATTTTTCGAAGTAATGAGCACTTGCATATTTGGAACGCTTGGAGAGTCGGCGTACGAAGAATTGAGCGTAACATTTCACACGGTGTCCGTTTTCGGCCCATAAGTACTTTTTGGAAATGCAGCGACCGTTTTGGATTGAACTCATCACTTCGTCGTGACGTATGAGGGATTTCGGCCATTTTTCGAAAGAATGAGCACTTGCATGATTGGAACGCTTAGATTGTCGGCGTTCGAAGAATTGAGAGTAACTTTTGAAAACTGCGTCCGTTTTGGGCCCATAAGTACTTTTTAGAAATGTAGCGACCGTTTTGGATTGAACTCACGACTTCATCATGAAGTACGAAGGATTTCGGCCATTTTTCGAACGAATGAGCACTTGCATATTTGGAACGCTTGGAGAGTCGGCGTACGAAGAATTGAGCGTAACTTTTGCACACGGTGTCATTTTCGGCCCATAAGTACTTTTTGGAAATGTAGCGATCGTTTTGGATTGAACTCACCACTTCGTCATGACGTATGAGGGATTTCGGCCATTTTTTGAAAGAATGAGCACTTGCATATTCGGAACGCTTGGAGAGTCGGCGTACGAAGAATTGAGCGTAACTTTTGAAAACTGCGTCCATTTTGGGCCCATAAGCACTTTTCAGAAATGTAGCGACCGTTTTGGATTGAACTCACGACTTCATCGTGACATACAAGGGATTTCTTCCATTTTTCAAAAGAATGAGCACTTGCATATTCGGAACGCTTGGAGAGTCGGCGTACGAAGAATTGAGCGTAACTTTTGCACACGGTGTCCGTTTTTGGCCCATAAGTATTTTTGGAAATGCAGCGATATTTTTGGATTGAACTCACAACTTCGTCGTGACGTATGAGGGATTTCAGCCATTTTTTGAAAGAATGAGAACTTGCATATTTGGAGCGCTTGGATTGTCGGCGTTTGAAGAATTGAGCGTAACCATTGAAAACTGCGTCCGTTTTGGGCCCATAAGTACTTTTTGGAAATGTAGCGATCGTTTTGGATTGAACTCATGACATCATCATGACGTACAAGGGTTTTCGCCCATTTTTCAAAAGAATGAGCACTTGCATATTTGGAACGCTTGGAGACTCAGCGTACGAAGAATTGAGCGTAACTTTTGCACACGGTGTCCGTTTTCAGACCATAAGTACTTTTTGGAAATGCAGCGACCGTTTTGGATTGAACTCACAACTTCATTGCGACGTACGAAGGATTTCGGCCAATTTTCGAAAGAATGAGCACTTGCATATTTGGAGCGCTTGGATTGTCGGCGTTTAAAAAATTGAGCGTAACTTTTGCACACGGT
>NW_019239700.1:0-1816 GCF_002742605.1 Olea europaea var. sylvestris
ACAATGTGACAAAAATCAGTGTACAAATAGCAATGTTCAATTGGTAGGAAACTTGCAACATGTACACTATGGTGTACACTTTAGTTTACACTTTGCCACGTAACATCACCTTGTTGGACAGTTTAAATTTCGAACAGTTTTCCCATCCAATTGACACTTGACAACAATGCAAGTGTCAAACAATGTGACAAAAATCAGTGTACAAATAGCAATGTTCAATTGGTAGGAAACTTGCAACATGTACACTATGGTGTACACTTTAATTTACACTTTGCCACGTGACATTACCCTGTTGGACAGTTTAAATTTCGAACAGTTTTCCCATCCAATTGACACTTGACAACAATGCAAGTGTCAAACAACGTGTCAAAAATTAGTGTACAAATAGCAAAGTTCAATCGGTAAGAAACTTGCTACATGTACACTTCAGTTTACACATTGCCACGTGACATTACCCTCTTGGACAGTTTAAATTTCAAACAATTTTCTCATCCAATTAACACTTAAAAACAATGGAAGTGTCAAACGTGTCAAAAATCAGTGTAAAATAGCAAAGTTCAGTGGATAAGGACCTTGCCACATGTACACTTTAGTTTACACTTTGCCACGTAACATCACCTTGTTGGACAGTTTAAATTTCAAATAGTTTTCCCATCCAATTGACACTTGACAACAATGCAAGTGTCAAACAACGTGACAAAAATCAGTGTACAAATAGCAATGTTCAATTGGCAGGAAACTTGCTACATGTACACTATGGTGTACACTTTAGTTTACACTTTGCCACAAGACATTACCCTATTGGACAGTTTAAATTTCAAACAGTTTTCCCATCCAATTGACACTTGACAACAATACAAGTGTCAAACAACGTGTCTAAAATTAGTGTACAAATATCAAAGTTCAATCAGTAAGAACCTTGTTACATGTACACTATGGTGTACACTTTAGTTTACACTTTGCCACATCACATTTCCCTGTTAGACAATTTAATTTTCAAACAGTTTTCCCATCCAATTGACACTTGACAAAATTGCAAGGGTCAAACAACGTGTCAAAAATTAGTGTACAAATGGCAAAGTTCTATCGGTAAGGACCTTGCTGGATGTTCACTATGGTAGACACTTTAGTTTATACTTTACCACGTGACATTACCCTACTGGATAGTTTAAATTCCAAATAGTTTTCCATACAATTGACACTTTATAACAATGCAAGCTTCAAACAACGTGTCAAAAATCAGCGTACAAATAGCAAAGTTCAATCGTTATAAACCTTGCGACATGTACACAATGGTGTACACTTTGCCACGTGACATTACCTTGTTGGACAGTTTAAATTTGGGTAATTGGCACAAAACATCCCTACCTTTCAAATCTATTGTGTAAAACGTCCCTACCTTTCATTTTTTGGCATTTTTGCCCTCATTTCAACCTTTCTTTACGCTGGACGTCCTTCCGTCCATATTCCGTCAGCTTTTCCGTTAATTAAACGGTAATTGGCACAAAACGTCCCTACCTTTCATTTTTTGGCATTTTTGCCCTCATTTCAACCTTTCTTTACGCTGGACGTCCTTCCGTCCATATTCCGTCAGCTTTTCCGTTAATTAAATACAAAAATACCTTTTTCTTTCCATAAACAAGGGTAAAATTGTCTTCACCCACTTCACCCCTTTTTCCCGCCATCAACTTAGTCCATAAGTAACAGTAGCAACAACATGAATCTGAAAATAATTTAAATGATTAAGTTAAATAAAGAAAAAATATCGTGAACACATTATATTTCAGAATTCCACAACTACTGTTGCTGTCATCTT
>NW_019239701.1:0-1816 GCF_002742605.1 Olea europaea var. sylvestris
AAATTAATTAATTCATGAATCGAATTTAATTATATGGGTTAATTAAATATTGGACTGGGTTAATAGAAGGGCCAAGCCAGTTCGGGCTTAAATAAATAAGCGGCTAGGGTTTGAAAGCTATAGAAATTTTCATTCTTCTTATTAGCATAAAAAAAAGTTAAATCCTAGTTCTCTCTCAATCTTGTTCCCTATGTGGATTTTTGTTAGAGGCTGAACAATTGGACTACTATGAATGACAGATCAAGATTGTTGGAACAGAGAAAAAACAAAAGAGTTTGCATAATTCAAGAAATGTATAATTTCTATCATAATTTATATCTAAACACAAAGCAGATCCTTGGGGGGAGTTGAAATTTGTTTTATTTTTCACTATGCATGATTAAGTAAATTCCCAACAGTGATATGAAAGTCTACTTTGTGCTTGTTTTGCTTTTAAATATTTTGGGACAATCAAAAGTTGATTGCTGTTATTTTCTCGTTTCTAGCGATTAAAAAATTTTGATTTACATATTCTTAAATTATTCTAATAATATTAAAATAAAAATAAAGAAAAATCAAAAGTGGATCAGACGGGCGGGGTACTTTTTAAAATAACCAAGTCAAAACACCAATTTTCCACATTGACCAACTTTTTTTTGTCATTCACCAAAAGGGTCTTTTGAAGAGTAAATGTCATTTTTGTCCTTGTTATGTGTTGTAATTACAAAAACATATCATTTGCCCAAAAGCCAATAATACCCTCTTTAAAAAATGAATAAATCCAAACAATCCCACTTAAATCTCAAAACGAAATAAGTTTTCTTATCAGATTTTTCAACACAATTAAAAAGAAATTCCCTCTTCCATCTGCTTGATCATTGAAATCTCAAAAAATTATTAAAGGCTCAACAAAAAAGTATTATTCACAGTCGGCACTTGAATTTGGTAAGTATGAATACGTATGATTAATTTCATTTTAGTTAAATTAGTACATTATTGAATATTTAAATTTTATTTCAACATATAATTTTAGAAAAATGAAATATTACAGTCTTGAATGGATGTAAAATTATTTTTTAAAGCAAAAACGAGGAAAAAAATTCATCCGTGCAGATGCAAACGGTCGGGAAAAACTCGATCCGGGCCGGCTGTTAGACTTTTTTTTTGTCATATTTATTTTCGTCCTTTTATTCTCATAACTACAATTTTTTTAGTAAATGATGTTTCGTAATACATATATGGGATCAACTGCTGTACCGATTTGTTACTTTGGTGAATTTGAAAATAATGACAATGATCAATGGGTGTGGAAATGGACCAGTGAAAGACATGCTTGTACTGCAATTGTAATAACATCGAGTACATCATATGCAGAAATGTATAATGAGATACAGAACTTGTTGAAAGTCGATCCCTCTGAGTACGCCATGGAATTGAGATTTCTAATGGGCAAGAATACATCCATTTCAATTCCACCTATAACGGTTACTTCTGAAGCTGAAATGAGCCAGAAACGTGCGATTCCTATTTGCGTAACTTTGATGAAGAAGAATGTCCCCGAGAGTGAACAGGAAGATTTCAATGGAGGGGATCGTAATGTGAATGAGTTTTAGGACACAGTGGAAATAGTGCGTGATGATGTTGTAGCTGTTCCAGAGACAGTTGCTCCTCACCATGATGTCACTGTTACACACAGAATTTGCTCGGTAGTTCAAGACAACGAAAGAGATGATGACTTTACAAATGAGAATTTGATTACTTTATCCCGTTTGAGACATGCGTCGAATGGGAGTTCACAGGCTGGACCGGGTGCACGGTCCTCTAATTGTTCGCGTAT
>NW_019239702.1:0-1816 GCF_002742605.1 Olea europaea var. sylvestris
CATGTTACTTTTTTGGCATTCCAATTGATCTTTGCTGCTTTACAGATTGGTTTGATGGGCTTCAGACATTCATGAGGTACATTTGTCACAAAAGCTGGTTAGGTGGATGGTTTATGCCTCAGAAGAAAAGCTATTTTGCCCTTCAGCTTCCTAAAGGGTGGTGGGTGTTTGGTCTTGACCATGCTCTGCATTGCGACATTGATGTATACCAATTCAAGTTCTTTTCAGAACTGATAAAAGAAAAGGTATCATTTCTACCATCAAGGTTTAGGTTGTCAAATTGCAGTTGTTAGCATGTCAAAAAATCTGGAAGAATGTTTAGTTTTAGTTTTGCATCATAGATTCTCATATAAATGCGAACAGCTGGATTTCTTCGTTCAGATTTTTTCCAATCATTATTCGATTATACTCCTGTAATCCTATTTAACTGTTGAGCAAAAGAAGAAACAATTACTATAAGAAACATAATGGACTTCTAAGCACCTTAATTTTCTTTTAAACTAATGCTTGTTTCTACTAAAAGAAAAATTATGGTCCCGATGTGTTAAGTCTTTGTCATCTCTGCAACCAATGTTGTTTCCATAAGTGATTTAAATTTATGCAGTTTTCATCTTCTGTATTCCCTTCTCTTTTGTTTTACTTTTTGTCTCTTCCACTGCTCTTATCCTTATTCTTTTTAGATAATCCTGTATGAAGTGTTTCATCTGTTATCTCAGGTTGGGGAACATGATTCTGTGATCATTATGACCCATGAACCTAATTGGCTTCTTGATTGGTACTGGGATGATGTGACTGGTAAGAATGTCTCACACCTGATACGTGACCATTTAAGAGGGAGGTGTAAACTTCGAGTGGCTGGGGACTTGCATCATTACATGCGTCATTCGTATACTCCATCAGACAAGCCAGTATATGTGCAACATTTGCTTGTTAATGGTTGTGGAGGGGCTTTTTTGCACCCTACTCATGTGTTTAGTAACTTTAACAATTTATATGGGACATCCTATGAAAGCAAGGCTTATCCGTCTTTTGAAGACTCAAGCAGGGTATGTAAACTGAACTTTTATATCTCTCCGTCATATGTTATTCTTTTCTACTGTATTTGATACTATTTTGTGGCAATTTTGATGCAGATTGCTTTAGGAAATATATTGAAGTTCCGAAAGAAAAATTGGCGGTTTGATTTTATTGGTGGTATTATATATTTTGTATTGGCCTTTTCAATGTTTCCGCAGGTAAAACATTTTCCCTGATTTTTGGCACACATAATTCATGATTGATCAAGCACCAAGATCTGAAAGTTTGCAAACAAATTACTAATTTGTTTCCCTCTTCTTCTAGTGTAAGCTAGATCACATCTTACAGGATGATACATTTTTGGGTCACTTAAAGAACTTCTTCAGCACAGTATGGGATGCTTTCCTTTATATGCTGGGGCAATCATATGTATCCTGTGCTGGTGCTTTCTTACTGTTAGTTACCGCTTACACTTTCGTACCTTCAAAAGTGTCTCGAAAGAGGAAACTAATGATTGGGATTCTTCACGTTTCTGCACACTTGTCTGCAGCCTTGGTTCTCATGTTGCTCCTGGAATTGGGTGTTGAGACGTGTATCAGGCACAAATTGTTGGGAACTTCAGGTGATAGTGTGTTTCTTTTTATCGCTGAGTTTAAATGATATGTTTTTGTAACTTGTACAATTGCATATGGTTTTCTATGGGGGTGCTATTTAGAAAAAATGATTTCTATTAGGCCCTTGTTTGATCCTCATTTTGGGGGAAATAATGCATTTTGAATAGTAGATTAATTGAGAATGC
>NW_019239703.1:0-1816 GCF_002742605.1 Olea europaea var. sylvestris
TTTTGCTTTGTAAATTTTCTGTCCAGCACTTCTTCAACTTGACAATTAATACGTAAATTAATTCGGAGGCCTAAACGAAGGAATTTGGCTAAAATTCTGTGATCCCGGGTCTGTTCCCCGAGTCCAATTTCGCGGGCCGTTTCCAATCAACCAGTCAAAATTTAGCTCATTCCGACACCGTCGCAACAAATGACAAAATACCCCCTCATGCGATTTTTCTTTTTTAATTTTCTATCCAGCACTTCTTCAACCTGACATAATTAATACGAAAATTAACTATTCGGAGGCCCAAACGAAGGAATTTGGCTAAAATCCCGTGATCCTGGGTTTGTGCCCCGAGTCCAATTTCGCGAGCCATTTCCAATCAACCAGCCAAAATTTGGCCCATTCCGACACCGTCGTGACAAATGACAAAATTGCCCCTGGTGCGGTTTTTTTTTGTTATTTTTCTGTCCAACACTTCATCAAGCTGGCATAATTAATAAGGAAATTAATTATTCGGAGGCCCAAACGAAGAAATTTGGCTAAAATCCCGTTATCCTAGGTCTGTGCCCCGATTCCAATTTCGCTGGCAGTTTCCAATCAACCTGCCAAATTTCGACTCATTCTGACACCGTCGCGACAAATGACAAAATTGCCCTAGGTGAGATTTTGCTTTGTTAATTTTCTGTCCATTACTTCTTCAACCTAACCTATTTAATAAGGAAATTCATTATTCAGAGGCCAGAACGAAGGAATTTAACTAAAACCCGGTGATCCCTGGTTATTGCCCCAAGTCCAATTTCGCGGGCCATTTCCAATCAACCCGCCAAATTTCGGTCCATTCCGAAACCGTTGCGACAAATTACAAAATTACCCCTGGTGCGATTTTTTTGTTAATTTTCAGTCCAAAACTTCTTCAACCTGACATAATTAATACGAAAATTAATTATTTTAGGCCCAAACGAAGGAATTTGGCTAAAATCCCGTGATCCTGGGTCTGTGCCTCGAGTCCAATTTCTCAGGCCATTTCCAATCAACCTTCCAAATTTCGGCCCATTCCGACACCGTCGCGGCAAATGACAAAATTGCCCCTGGTGCGATTTTGCTTTGTTAATTTTCTGTCCAGCACTTCTTCAACCAGACATAATTAATAGGAAAATTAATTATTTGAAGGCCCAAATGAAGGAATTTGGCTAAAATCCCGTGATCTCGGGTCTCTGCCCTGAGTCCAATTTCGCGGGCCATTTCCAATCAACCTGCCAAATTTCGGCCCATTCCGACACCGTCACGTCAAATGACAAAATAGCCTCTGGTGTGGTTTTTCTTTGTTAATTTTCTATCCAGCACTTCTTCAACTTGACATAATTAATACGAAAATTAATTTGGAGGCCCAAACAAAGGAATTTGGCTAAAATTCGGTGATCCCGGGTCTGTGCCCCTAGTCCAATTTCACGGGCCGTTTCCAATCAACTTGCTAAATTTCGGCCCATTCCGGCACTGTCGTGACAAATGACAAAATTTCTCCTAGTGCAATTTTTCTTTGTTAATTTTCTATCCAACACTTCTTCAACCTGACATAATTAAAAAGGAAATTAATTATTCGGAGGCCTAAATGAAGGAATTTGGTTAAAATCACGGGATCCCGGGTCTGTGCCTCAAGTCCAATTTTGCGAGCTGTTTCCAATCAAACTGCCAAATTTTGGCCCATTCCGACACCTTCACGACAAATGGCAAAATTGCCCCTGGTGCGATTTTTCTTTATTTATTTTCCGTCCAGCACTTCTTCACCCTGACATAATTAATAAGGAAATTAATTATTCGGAGGCACAAACGA
>NW_019239704.1:0-1816 GCF_002742605.1 Olea europaea var. sylvestris
TCCAAAAAGTACTTATGGGCCCAAAATGGACACCGTGTGCAAAAGTTACGCTCAATTCTTCGTACGCTGACAATCCAAGCATTCCTAATATGCAAGTGCTCATTCTTTTGAAAAATCGCCAAAATCCCTCGTACGTCACGACGAAGTGGTTAGTTCAATCCAAGACGGTCGCTACATTTCCAAAAAGTACTTATGGACGCAAAATGAATACCGTGTGCAAAAGTTACGCTCAATTCTTTGTCCGCCGACTCTCCAAGCGTTCCAAATATGCAAGTATTCGTTCTTTCGAAAAATGCCCGAAATCCCTCATACGTCACGACGAAGTGGTGAGTTCAATCCAAAACGGTCGCTACATTTCCAAAAAGTACTTATGGACGCAAAATGAATACCGTGTGCAAAAGTTACGCTCAATTCTTTGTCCGCCGACTCTCCAAGCGTTCCAAATATGCAAGTATTCGTTCTTTCGAAAAATGCCCGAAATCCCTCATACGTCACGACGAAGTGGTGAGTTCAATCCAAAACGGTCGCTACATTTCCAAAAAGTACTTATGGACGCAAAATGAATACCGTGTGCAAAAGTTACGCTCAATTCTTTGTCCGCCGACTCTCCAAGCGTTCCAAATATGCAAGTATTCGTTCTTTCGAAAAATGCCCGAAATCCCTCATACGTCACGACGAAGTGGTGAGTTCAATCCAAAACGGTCGGTACATTTCCAAAAAGTACTTATGGACGCAAAATGAATACCGTGTGCAAAAGTTACGCTTAATTCTTCGGCTGTCGACTCTCCAAGCGTTCTAAATATGCAAGTGCTCATTCTTTCAAAAAATTGCCAAAATCCCTCGTACGTCACGGCGAAGTTGTAAGTTCAATCCAAAAAGGTCGCTACATTTCCAAAAAGTTCTTATTGGCTCAAAACGGACACCGTGTGCAAAAGTTACGCTCAATTCTTTGTACGCTGTTAATCCAAGCGTTCCATATATGCAAGTGCTCATTCTTTAGAAAAATGGCTGAAATACCTCGTACGTCACGACGAAGAGGTGAGTTCAATCCAAAACGGTCGCTACATTTTCGAAAAGTACTTATGGGCCTAAAACGGACACCGTGTGCAAAAGTTACGCTCAATTCTTTGTACGCTGTTAATCCAAGCGTTCCATATATGCAAGTGCTCATTCTTTCGAAAAATGGCCAAAATCCCTCGTACGTCACGACGAAGTGGTGAGTTCAATCTAAAACGATCGCTGCATTTTCAAAAATTACTTATGGGCCCAAAACGGACATCGTGTGCAAAAGTTACGCTCAATTCTTTGTACGCTGTTAATCCAAGCGTTCCATATATGCAAGTGCTCATTCTTTCGAAAAATGGCCAAAATCCCTCGTACGTCACGACGAAGTGGTGAGTTCAATCTAAAACGATCGCTGCATTTTCAAAAATTACTTATGGGCCCAAAACGGACATCGTGTGCAAAAGTTACGCTCAATTCTTTGTACGCTGTTAATCCAAGCGTTCCATATATGCAAGTGCTCATTCTTTCGAAAAATGGCCAAAATCCCTCGTACGTCACGACGAAGTGGTGAGTTCAATCTAAAACGATCGCTGCATTTTCAAAAATTACTTATGGGCCCAAAACGGACATCGTGTGCAAAAGTTACGCTCAATTCTTCGTCCGTCAACTCTCCAAGCATTCTAAATATGCAAGTGCTCATTCTTTCGAAAAATCTCAGAAATCCCTCTTACGTCATGACGAAGTGGTGAGTTCAATCCAAAACGGTCGCTACGTTTCAAAAAAGTACTTATGGGCCCAAAACGGACACCGT
>NW_019239705.1:0-1816 GCF_002742605.1 Olea europaea var. sylvestris
TCCCATGATGTTGTTCTTCATTTGGAGAATGTTGAAGACCTGAAGGGCCTTCATCAGCACGGGGTGTTTCCTGATGGGATATCTCCTCACATCGTCGTGGAGGATCCACAAAATCGTCATCATCATCTGTAATGTGAGCCTGTCTAACACCAGTGTCCGTTACCAAAGGCACTGATTTCTCACTCATGTGTGAAGGATCAACAGACTTTCCCTTCCTACTTTCCTTTAGACGGCTGCCCCGAGAAAACTCTGGTTGAATTGTTTTGTTATGCTGCATGCCATCCATGTATGGCATCGCCATTTCAGCTTCAGTAGGCACCAGGTCACATATTTCAATCTGCATTGCATTACAGTAAAAGATTAGAGAACCAATAAGTTTACCATATCTTCCACTATCAACAGAATATGGATTACTGAAACATTACATTAGGCTTGTTAAAGTAGAGCCCAGCTCCTCCAACTCAGATGCAAAAAGTTGCTCGTTTGCATTCCAGTTATTGATTTGAGAGTGCGTCCTCGATACCCTTGTGAGAATAACTTCATCTAGGTTAGGGAAGGTTTCGTAGATCCATGCTTGAAAGGCTACCAACATACCTCGTAGCCTATAATGTGCGGTTTGTCGACTCAATGCATCTTTCAAAGAACTCAAAGTAGTCTCAAACAGTAACTTTCCCCACGGAAACTGTTCAACGCAGGGAACTCCTTAACAAGCGTGAAAAAGTAATGGTCAACCACTTTCTTATAATCTCTAGGAAATAAGTATGCAGTAATGAAGTACAAGATACCAATGAGTGAAACATCATGATCCAGGAGAGTTTCAACAAGATCCAGATCAGGCATTTGGCAAGCAGATATGAATGTGGACTCTTCATGTGTCACGGTATCCACTTGAGAAAAGTAATTATTCTTCAGTTGTGACTGTCTACTTTCAAAAATGCTCGTGTCACTATCACCAGCACATCTCAACCCCTTGACTATGCAAAACTTAGATATAGAGAATCTAACATAACGCCCAGCAACTAAAAACCACATCCCTTTAGGATTAGGTTGTTCGACCTGTCGCAAGAGGAAGTAATGAATTAATTGCGGTTGTACTACAATTTCATGGTAGTCGAGAAAATGGGCAAAGCATGTTCCTTTCATAATGAGCTTCTGTCGGTCAGATAATTTTGCTTGGATACTTGAAAGCACACCCTTGCTGACCGATGTTGTAATCTTACCTGGGAACCATCGTTCCTTCGGTATGATATATTGCCAATCCTGCACAAAATTGTTTGGAAATACCCAATGTTAAATAAATGTAGGGAAATCACACACAGTTAGATGTATGCAACTGTATATTCTGGCTATAGATAGATTAACATTGTTGTATAACCAGAAATAATATGGTCACAGGCATGTGTAATGCTATGAATCCAGGTGTCATATTCACAACAAAACTTAGTCACAGACGATTATCATGGTCACGTGCCATGAGTATCATGTTCTATATTCAACTGAATGAGGTCACATAGGTATGCATTATTACACAATAAAGCCAGATAACTGTTGTCAAATCATGATACAAACCAATTACTGGCATACATTTTTGTTGTGCATTCAAACCACAAACCATGTAAGCCACAGTCACATATTGACATCTTTGTCAATGTAGGCATCGTTGTTCATAATGCCTACGGTCACAAATGTATAAATAAATACTATCAACAATCAGGCCACATGCAACAATCAGGTAAATCATTAAAAGCCACACATTCATAACTCCCTTGGTCACATATTGAGATCTTGGTCACATATAGATAATGGCGAGGTCACA
>NW_019239706.1:0-1816 GCF_002742605.1 Olea europaea var. sylvestris
CTTTTGAAAAACTGTTGAAATTGACCTTCACAAAAATTTATGTTTTAGATCACATAAAGTAATATGCAGTCAAATAAATGAACCACAATTATTTTATTTACAAATAGTTTCAATCAATAGCAGGATCATTAGATATTCTAATGTAAACACCACAAGAATCAGAAAAATACAATAATGCAGACAAAAAACTATATCTCAGGATTAAAGAATCAATATATGCAGGACCTAGGGTTGATCAAATTCACCAGGATTCCGTGAGAATTAAGTTCTCGGGTCAAGGCGCAATTTGAATCACCCAAACTTAATTGATCACAGGCAAATATAACTAGATATCACAAACTAATGTAACAGGTTACAATATACAGTAATTGAACTTATCAACATAGAGGCATATATACATAAAAGCAGTGTTTAATGAGTGTGCAGTCATATAGGGTTCAAGAAATACAAACCGAGGGTGGTTAAGCAATTTAACCACCAGCTAAAATCAGGAACAAATTATTGCAGCAAGGATGAATTCACTGCAGGTCACCAAGGCACAAAACGTGCCCTTGCAGATTCAGGTTCCTTTAATTTCAAGGCCTGGCAGCTCCAAACAATTAGGGTTCCAGCACAAAACGAACCCACAGGATCTCGGTCTTATGGTTCTTTTACAGATCACATCGAGGATTCACAGAAAATCCCTCGCATTCCACAGTCCAGATTCGAATCAACACCACAGACCACTAGGTCGACACAAAATCAAAACTAGGGTTTCGCGATCTACGGTCGAACACCTGGAAATTAATTTTTCAGTGTTCAACCTTCAATCGAAGACTCAAGAACGAACGCCAATAGCTCTGATACCACTATTACAAACAGGATCCGAAAAACATTCAAGATAACATGAAACTGCAGATTACATCATAAACCCTAAACCACAACATCAAGGTTTAGATCTTTCAATTGTAGGCTCAGACCATGCCCATTTTACCATCACAGAGGCACCGAGACTCAAACACAAGCCCTCACAACCTAACACATCAAGGTCGCTTCACTGGAATCAAAACAAGGACTGCCTACCTTCGGTCGATTACTCACACAAAGGAGAATCACACAAGAACATGATTATCACAAAGATAATCAACCAGAAATCTCACAAAGAGAAGAAGGAAGGGTCACAAAGACAGAGAACACGAAGGTTCCAGAAGGCAGAGAGAAAAATAGAAAACAGAAATGACGATCCAAGTGCCAAACAGGGGCTAAGGATGATATTTATAGGTGATATCATCAACCGTTGATCAGCGGGTCAATCCAACGGTCCAAGAGCGACTAAGATGTGTGGGCTGGGTATTGGGCTCGGTTAAGTGGGCCTTCTATGTATATAATTAATGGACCAAGTATTAAATCCATATTTGGGCCTTTTCATCATTGCCTAACAGTTGAACTGGATCAAATGGCATCACAACCCAACAGATATGTAGTGAATTGGGACGAGTGTAAGGACAATTACTTCCTTTCTATTCTCATTTTCTCGTCGTTTTGTTTTGTTACTTAGTTTGAAGGTCTAGATACGTGCATGGCTTCTGCATTCTTCGTGAAAATCAACGAAACAAGTAACATACAAAATTTTCCTTTGTCTTTACAATTCATATTATATGATGGCTTGTTTTGATTTAAAGACAATTCCGTATCCATGTATTTTAACACTAACATGGGATTATTTTGTTTTTAGATTAATTTGCACAACATGTGGGCATATTGAGTGCGTTGGATTGTACCGTATAATTGGCAAATATATTATAACAAATATAAAATATTCAATCCTGAGATTATT
>NW_019239707.1:0-1816 GCF_002742605.1 Olea europaea var. sylvestris
GTGTCGTACTGGAAGTGTTTGATGCAAGGCTTAATCAGGGCCAAAGTTTTTGGAAAACAAAAAAGTGTGGTTTTGGAATTGATGCTAAGACTGGCTGTTGACCATATGTCCAGATTCCATTCTAATGTTGGGTGAACAAGAGCATTCTGGGGGCCTATGTGTGTGAGTGGGTAAAATGACGAGCTCACGGAATAATTATTTTGATTGTCCTGATTGCAAGCTCGCATTATGGGAGTCATAGAGGCGACAAGTTAGGCTTATTTATGTGGATGCTCTACAATGACGGTATACATGGTTTTGTTAAATATTTTTCGGTTTTGTTCCTAGGTTTACCCCATCCTGTCTCATTCGGCCTGTTTAATATCATTCTTGTATACATGTATTTGATTTAGCTATTCATACCATAATAACGTGCTGTCTTTCCCTTTTATCATATGTTTGTTATGCTTCTTTTATTTTGCTTAGATCTTCACATTTCATGTTTGCTCACACCGAACCATTTCTCCTCCCATCTACTGCTTTCAAAATTTAATTTGGAAATTACACCTCTTTGGCTACTTCATTATTACACCTTAGCCAACAGTATAACAATTCAAAGTGCTTGCTTATTTTTAAGTCTTTTATGCTTTATGACTAACTCATAATCTGGACAATCTCTCTACACATTCCATTCTACAAAAATTTCGGCAAGCACATTGAAGGTGCTTAAAAGTCTCTTGATATGCTGCATCAATACTTACCTTTTTAAGAACTAAATCAAATTAGTGACTTTGAAAACCAGACTGAGGTTGGGCCCAAGAGGCTGTGCCACAACTTCAGGTTTGTGCAAGTAAAGAAACATTGAGAGAACCAAAATGTTGGTTTTTGGTTGTTCTTCTTATTTCTTCTTCTTCTCTTTTTTATTTTATTTTATTTATTCATTTGTTTATTTATTTATTTTTTGTGATGGGCTGTGGGTAGCTGAAACTTTTAAATCTTGGAGTTGTGTAATGCAATTGTCCCAACTCAAATTGGGGACCGACATGAAATTGTGGTGAGTGGAATTAAGAATTAACTTGGCCTGGCTCTTTTAGGCCTATTGGTTGAAGAGGTTAATTTTTTCTAAGGAGATACCCACATATTGGAGTAATGTACCGGTGGCACTAATATGTCACTCTGCTTGTTGTTACCCAGGTGAGCAGATTGAACACATTGCATGGCAGTGTGTTACATAGTGGAAAAAGTAGCCAATTTTTGTGCAAGAGACCGGGCTGTTATTGTGCCACGACAAGAACACCTTACATTTTAAGGTAGAAAATTATAAAGCCAAGAGTCCTATATTGGTTTGGACTCACATTGGGGAAATCATATATCACTAGGGGCTGGGAAATTTCCTTGAGTTGGCTATTTTGTGCCAAGTGGTTATTGTCTTAAACCAAATACTTATTGAACTAATCATATCTGATGATCCCTTGGGACCTTGGGCGTGTTCAGTCTTCTCCATTACTATTATATATATGACGATGCAGATAAATCTTGAATACCATTTTTAAGAAGTTACTTGATAACTAGAAGAGAGTCAAAGGTGTGTTTGGCCCCCATTCTAGCCAGTGGTTTTTTTTTTTTTTTCCCAAAATCTCTTTAATCTACAGGGAACAATTAATAAACACTGCAAAAGTTTAACTGCAGTTTCAGACTTCAGGTTGCCCATTGGACCGTTGGAAATGGATTGGACTAAATTACCCTCACCAAGATAAGTCCATTGATAACACGTCAATGGCAATTTTGGAACATTGGGTGAATTGTATGTGGACCACTCCAAGGAAAAGTCAAAAAA
>NW_019239708.1:0-1816 GCF_002742605.1 Olea europaea var. sylvestris
GGTTTGCGCCCCGAGTCCAATTTCACGGGCCGTTACCAATCAACCTGCTAAATTTCGGCCCATTCTGACACCGTCGCAGAAAATGACAAAATTGCCTCTAAGGCAGTTTTGCTTTGTTAATTTTCTGTCCGGCTCTACTTCAACCTAACATAATTAATAAGGAAATCAATTATTCCAAGGCCCAAACAAAGGAATTTAGCTAAAATCCCGTGATCTCGGGTCTGTGCCCTGAGTCCAATTTCGCAGGTCGTTTCCGATCAACCTGCCAAATTTCGGCCCATTCCGACACTGTCCCGAAAAATAACAAACTTGCCCTTGGCGCGATTTTGCTTTGTGAATTTTTGGCCCAACACTTTTTCAACCAGACATTATTAATAAGGAAATTAATTATTCGGAGGCCCAAACGAATGAATTTGTCTAAAATCCCATGATCCCGGGTATGTGCCTCAAGTCCAATTTCGTGGGCTGTTTCCAATCAACCTGCCAAATTTCAGCCCAATCCGACACCCTCGCAACAAATGACAAAATTGTCCCTGGTGCTGTTTTGCTTTGTTAACTTTCTGTCCAGCACTTCTTCAAGCTGACATAATTAATAAGGGTGGACACTTCTTCAAGCTGATATAATTAATAAGGAAATTAATTATTCGGAGACCCAAACGAAGGAATCTGGCTAAAATCCTGTGATCCCGGGTCAATGCCCCGGGTCCAATTTCGCGGGCTGTTTCCAATCAACCTGTCAAATTTCGACCCATTCCTACACCGTCGCGAAAATGACAAAATTGCCTCTAGTGCGGTATGGTTTTGTTAATTTTCCGTCCGCCACTTCTTCAACCTAACGTAATTAATAAGGAAATTAATTATTCGGAGGCCCAAACGAAGGAATTTGGCTAAAATCCAGTGATCCCAGGTCTTTGCCAGAAAAATTACAAAATTGCCCCTGGTGCGGTTTTGCTTTGTTAATTTTCTGTCCACCAATTCTTCAACCTGACATAATTAATAAGGAAATTAATTATTCGGAGGCCCAAACGAAGGAATCTGGTTAAAGTACCGCGATCCTAGGTCTGTGCCCCGTGTAAAATTTCGCGGGCCGTTTCAAATCAACCTGCCAAATTTCGGCCCATTCTGACACCATCACGAAAAATGACAAAATTGCCTCTGGGGCGATTTTGCTTTGTTAATTTTCTATCCAGCACTTCTTCAACCTGACATAATTAATAAGGAAATTAATTATTCCGAGTCCCAAACAAAGGAATTTGGCTAAAATACCGTGATCCTAGGGCTGTGCTCCGAGTCAAATTTCGCGGGCCGTTTCCAATCAACCTGCCAAATTTCGGCCCATTCCGACACTGTCGCGAAAAATGACAAAATTGCCCCTGGCGCGATTTTGCTTTGTGAATTTTCTGTCCAACACTTTTTCAACCTGACATAATTAATAAGGAAATTAATTAGTCGGAGGCCCAAACGAAAGAATTTAGCTAAAATCCCGTGATCCCGGGTCTATGCTCCGAGTCCAATTTCGCGGGTCGTTTCCATTCGACCTGCTAAATTTCGGCCCATTCCAACACCGTCGCGACAAATGACAAAATTGCCCCTGGTACGGTTTTGCTTTATTAATTTTCTGTCCAGCACTTCTTCGACCTGACATAATTAAAAAGGAAATTAATTGTTCGGAGGCCCAAATGAAGGAATTTGTCTAAAATTCCGTGATCCTAGGTATGTGCCTTGAGTCCAATTTCGCGGGCCGTTTCCAATCAACCTGCCAAATTTCGGCCCATTCCGACACCGTCACAACAAATGACAAAATTGCCCCTGGTGC
>NW_019239709.1:0-1816 GCF_002742605.1 Olea europaea var. sylvestris
ATGGAAATTAATTATTCGGAGGCCCAAACGAAATAATTTGGCTAAAGTCCTGTGATTCCGGGTCTGTGCCCTGAGTCCAATTTCGCGCATCATTTCAAATAAACCTGCCAAATTTGGGTCCATTCCGTCACCGTCGCGAAAAGTAACAAAATTGCCGCAGGTGCAGGTTTTCTTTGTTAAATTTCTGTCAAGCACTTCTTCATCCTAAAATAATTAATAAGGAAATTAATTATTCGGAGGCCCAAACGAAGGAATTTGGCTAAAATCCCGTGATCCTGGGTTTGTGCCCCGAGTCCAATTTCGCAGGCCGTTTCTAGTCAACCTACCAAATTTCTGCCGATTCCGACACTATCGTAAGAAATGACGAAATTGCCCCTGGTGCGATTTTGCTTTGTTAATTTTCTGTCCAGCACTTCTTCAACCTGACATAATTGACCCGAAAATTAATTATTCTGAGGCCCAAACGAAGCAGTTTGGCTAAAATCTCGTAATCCTGGGTTTGTGCCCCGAGTCCAATTTCACGGGCCGTTTCCAATCAACCTGCGAAATTTCGGCCCATTCCGTCACCGCCGCGAAAAATGACAAAATTGCCCCTGGTGAGGTTTTACTTTGTTAAATTTCTGTCCAACACTTCTTCAACCTGATATAATTAATAAGGAAATTAATTTTAAGGAGGCCCAAACGAAGGAATTTGGCTAAAATCCCGTGATCCTGGGTCTGTGCCCCGAGTCCAATTTCGCCGGCCGATTCCAATCAACCTGCCAAATTTTAGCCCATTTCGACAGCTTCGCGAAAAATGACAAAATTGCCCCTGGTGCGTTTTTGCTTTGTTACTTTTCTGTCCAACACCTCTTCATCCTTACATAATTAATAAGGAAATTAATTATTCGGAGGCCCAAACAAAGGAATTTGGCTCAAATCTTGTGATCCCAGGTCCGTGCCCCGAGTCCAATTTCGAAGGTCATTTCCAGTCAACCTTCCAAATTTCTGTTGATTTCGACACTGTCGCGAAAAATGACAAAATTGCCCCTCGTGCGGTTTTGCTTTGTTAATTTTTTGTCCAACACTTCTTCATCCTAACATAATTAAAAGGAAATTAATTATTAGGAGGCTCAAACGAAGGAATTTGGCTAAAATCCCGTGATCCTGGGTCTGCGCCCCGAGTCAAATTTCGTCGGCCGTTTCCAGTCAACCTGCGAAATTTCGGCCCATTCCGTCACCGTCGCGAAAAATGACAAAATTGCCCCTGGTACGGTTTTGCTTTCTTAAATTTTTGTCCAACACTTCTTCAACCTGACATAATTAATAACGAAATTAATTATTAGGAGGTCCAAATGAAGGCATTTGGCTAAAGTCCCATGATCCTGGGTCTGTGCCCCGAGTCCAATTTCATCGACCGTTTATAATCAATCGGTTAAATTTCAGCCCATTCCGACACCGTCGCGAAAAATGACAAAATTGCCCCTGGTCCATTTTTACTTTTTTAATTTTCTATCCGGCGCCTCTTCATCCTGACATAATTAATAAGGAAATTAGTTATTTGGAGGCCCAAACAAAGGAATTTGGCTAAAATCTCGTGATCCCGGGTCCGTGCCTCGAGTCCAATTTCGCAGGCCGTTTCCAATCAACCTGCGAAATTTCGGCCCATTCCGACACCCTCGTGAAAATTGATAAAATTGCCCCTGGTGTGATTTTGCTTTGTTAATTTTCTGTCTAACACTTCTTCAACCTAGCATAATTAATAAGGAAATTAATTATTCGGAGGTCCAAATGAAGGAATTTGGCTAAATTCCCGTGATCCCGGGTCTGTGCCCCG
>NW_019239710.1:0-1816 GCF_002742605.1 Olea europaea var. sylvestris
TTGGTCTAATACGAACCAATGATGCATCCAAATGGTCTAGCAATAAGTTATAGATATTTAATAAACAATTCCGCTAGACCATTTTGTGTATGGACATGCGCAATCGAATGTTCAATTGCAATCCCAATTGACATACAATATTAATCAAATGCTTGTTATCTAAATTCACCAATATTGTCAAGATGAATAGTCTTGATTGTGTAATCGGGGAATTACACTTGTAATGTTATGATTTGAGCAAGTAATCTAGCGAATGCTACATTTCTAGTGAAAAGTAGGCAAACATGTGACCATCTAGTAGAAGAATTAATTAATACCATGAAATAATGAAATAATCAACATGGTGGGTGTATTGGTCCACACACATCTCTATGAATTCTTTCTAAAAAAGTTGGAGACTCAATATTGATCTTTGTAGTCATAGGTCTAATGACCAACTTGCCTTGCAAACAAGTTATACATGGATAATCACAATTAAAAGGATTTTCTGGTTCTTTAAAGGATGTCCATGCAAGTTGTTTATTATTCGACGCATCGTTATAGCTCCTGGATGTCCAAGTAGATAATGCCAAATTATAAAATATTTTGGTTAATGAACTTCTGGTTCATAACATTATTTGATTCAACTATTTTTATAAATTTATAATACATGTCAGATAGGAGTGCATAAAGTTTTTCTTTTATCTGCTTCTTACCAAATATAAAAAATGTTATATAAAGATATTCAACATTATTTTCTTGCATTGTCTCAATATAATATCTATTGCTACAGATATCTTTAAAACTAAGTAATTTTTTTATAGATTTATTAGAATAAAGTGTATCGTCAATACATAAATTTGTATTATTTGGTAAAATAATACAAATTCTTTTGGAGTTTTCAACGATATTCGATACACCTGGTATCATATTAACATTAAGTCCAAAAAATATTTTTTTTTATCTTAAAGAATAGTGTGTACAGTTACACTATCAATCAAGCAGTTATCTTGGCAACTCATCATGAATCTATAAGTATAATAAAATAAATATAATTAAAAAATCTTGAATTTAAATTTAAAAAGGATAAACATAATTCAATACTGTAAAAGTAATGATGCATAATAAGGTTTCAATTTTTTTGCAAAAGGTAAAAACATATTTCAAACTAAATTTTTGAAATAAGGGGAAATATTAGAAACATAAATAGACTAATCTATATCTTCCATCACATTACCCTTAATCAAATGGTCAATATTCTCATTTGGATCGACAAAGAAATCAAAAACATCTAAATGAGCCATATCAATTGTACCATCATAATCAACAAAATTTCTCTCCACTATTCCTTTTCATTATTTATTTTTGGTAGAAATCCACAAGATGTTTTGCTGTACGTGCTCAATGCCCTTTCATTCCATATTTGAAGCAACTTTTTTGGTGCTCATTTTTAATTGTGTTACTTTCGTATGCTTTGTGCCTTTTGAAATTATTACATTTTAGTCAACTTTATTGATTATTTCGTCGATGGTTTATTCCACGTGCACGTTTGCGTCCACATCCAAATTCATGTTCACATCCATGACGACGTCCACGTCTAGGTCATTGTTCTTGTTTTGATATTGCATTTGCTTTAGGCAATACAATGCCATTTGTTTCAAGTAATGGTACAGAACAAATTAGACGTAACTCATGATTTTTTATTAACAGTTCATTATTTTGCTCAGCAACAAGCAAGCAAGATATAAGTTTTGAGTATCTTTTAAAATCACGCTCACAATATTGCTGCAACAAGAGCACATTTGAGGCATGAAATGTTGAAAAAGTTTTCTCCAAC
>NW_019239711.1:0-1816 GCF_002742605.1 Olea europaea var. sylvestris
ATTATCAAATCGAATGTATGTAACATAAAAGTGATTTATTTATTTATTTCTAAGTTAATCTAAAAATTATCTAAAATGTTTGTACTTAAATAGGAGAAGTATACGTTGAATTTTGAATTCGTTAATTATTATCCTATTTTCAATTTTTGACCTACTTAATTTAGTGCAATTTGTGTATTCTTGACAATTTATAATCCAATTTTATTTTACTATCTCTTTCGAGTTAAATTAAACATATCGAAGCTCAACCTTGTCATATTCTTATTTTGATTTCATATGCAAAGTAATAAATTAAATTACACGATTATCTATATGATTGCATATACCACGAATGTTATTTTTAATATTTATTGTCCATATGTTAATCATGTAAAGTTCTAAACCTGTTATAAACCTACCTAGAAATACAACAAACAACTAATTATTCAATTGATGATCAAGCAATTAAATAATTTAATAAGGTATAAAATATCAGTCAAGATTACAAATTAACTAAGTCATTTAGGCTTTGAATTAAAAATAATCAACGAAGGATTTCATTTTCATTAAATACAAGAAAAATACAACTTAACATGTTTTTAATGATAATACAATAAAGAAATTGGAGAATCATCAACACATCAATCGAAATTTATAAATACAAGAAGATGTGTAATCTATTTGTTGTTCTTGATCTTCAATTCCAAGTTTTGATTCTTTGAGTTCTTGATTTTTTTTTGCTTTCAATTCCATGTTAGGCTCGTTCCTCTCTTCGAATATTGGTAGATTGGCCTCCTTTAATTGTAAGATGTATATGTAATTTATGATATGAGAGGTGTCTTCAATGTTTTGCCCACATTATGTATATAAAGAAGTTAAATTATATCAAGAATCGCGTCAAAATTGATTTCCAAAAGGATATTCAATTGAAGAAGAAAAGTGTCCCATTTGGTGGAAATTAGGCCATGTGATTGCATCAGCCAAGTAGACTACATTCTGGTGTTGAATATTAGGCCTGTGCAATCGCATAGCTTATGTACATTGAACTTGCTCGTTCTTGTGCCTACACTTGCTCCTTTGCTCACCGGAGTCTTTTCTTCATGCAATTCTCTTCATTAATCTTTCGAATTCACCCAATTGACTCCATATGATTTTCCCACATTATTCCTTGGTTCGAATCAACTTTAAATAATTGCCATTTGGTCCCTTAACTTTGAAAATATTCATTTTTCGTCTATTTTCATTCCTTTCTTCCTAATTAATTTTCAATCATCGAATTTTACCTAGCAAACACTATATACAAGAGATTAACTCATAATTCATCAAAAGTATTTCTATATATCCATATTTAACGACCTAAATAAGCCCCGGTTTGGTTTTTTTTTAAAATCATAATTTTAGTAGATTTTGATAAAAATTGATAAAGTTTGTGGTCGAAAAGTTGATTAAAGTTGTAGATTCTATAAAATGTAGTTGAAAATTAATTTTTAATTTTTTTTAAAAAAAACTGGGGACAAATACGAGATAAATGAGGTTGTCAGTATGATATTACAACAAACAAAGTTTCACAATCACAGTCACAATCACGAATTAATAAATGAAAAATCCATGCACTGATGTGATAAAAAATAAATAAATGAAGATATAATATAAATAAATTAATGCACAATACAAAATTTAAATTTTTTAGACCGCTAAAAAGGTAGTAAAAGCATTGTCTTTTTTGTTGTTTGACATGGCTAATTGGCAGAACTTGACAGATTTTTCAGTATTTTAACAAGGAGATCTATTGGGATCTACCATTTTTCATATCATATGAGCAAAAGTTATAGAGGAC
>NW_019239712.1:0-1816 GCF_002742605.1 Olea europaea var. sylvestris
ACGACGAAGTGGTGAGTTCAATCCAAAAGGGTCGCTACATTTCCAAAAAGTATTTATGGGCACGAAACGGACACCTCTTGCAAGTGTTACGCTCAATTCTTCGTACGCCGACTATCCGAGCGTTCTAAATATAGAAGTGCTCGTTCTTTCGATAAATTGCCGAAATACCGCAGACGTCTTGATAAAGTTGTGAGTTCAATCCAAAAGGGTCGTTACATTTCCAAAAAGTACTTATGGGCCCAAAACGGACACCGTGTGCAAAAGTTACGCTCAATTCTTCGTACGCCGACTATCCGAGCTTTCCAAATATAGAAGTGCTCGTTCTTTCAAAAAATGGCCGAAATGCCTCATACGTCGCAACGAAGTTGTGAGTTCAATCCAAAAGGGTCGCTACATTTCCAAAAAGTACTTATGGGCCCAAAACGGACACCGTGTGCAAAAGTTGCGCTCAATTCTTCGTACGCCGACTATCCAAGCCTTCCAAACATAAAACTGCTCAATCTTTCCAAAAATGGCCAAAATCCCTCATACGTCACGACGAAGTGGTGAGTTCAATCCAAAAGGGTCGCTACATTTCCAAAAAGTACTAAGGGCCCGAAACGGACACCTCTTGCAAATGTTATGCTCAATTCTTCGTACGCCGACTATCCGAGCGTTCCAAATATAGAAGTGCTCGTTCTTTCGATAAATTGCCGAAATACCGCAGACGTCTTGAAGAAGTTGTGAGTTCAATCCAAAAGGGTCGTTACATTTCCAAAAAGTACTAATGGGCCCAAAACGGACACCGTGTGCAAAAGTTACGCTCAATTCTTCGTACGCCGACTATCCGAGCTTTCCAAAAATAGAAGTGCTCGTTCTTTCAAAAAATAGCCGAAATGCCTCATACGTCACGAAGAAGTTGTGAGTTCAATCCAAAAGGGTCGCTACATTTCGAAAAAGTACTTATGGGCCCAAAACGGACACCGTGTGCAAAAGTTGCGCTCAATCCTTCGTACGCCGACTATCCGAGCTTTCCAAATATAGAAGTGCTCGTTCTTTCAAAAAATGGCCGAATGCCTCATACGTCACGACGAAGTTGTGAGTTCAATCCAAAACGGTCGCTACATTTCCAAAAAGTACCTATGGGCCCAAAACGGACACCGTGTGCAAAAGTTGCGCTTAATTCTTCGTACGCCGACTATCCGAGCGTTCCAAATATAGAAGTGCTCGTTCTTTCGATAAATTGCCGAAATACCGCAGACGTCTTGATAAAGTTGTGAGTTCAATCCAAAAGGGTCGCTACATTTCGAAAAAGTACTTATGGGCCCAAAACGGACACCGTGTGCAAAAGTTGCGCTTAATTCTTCGTACGCCGACTATCCGAGCGTTCCAAATATAGAAGTGCTCGTTCTTTCGATAAATTGCCGAAATACCGCAGACGTCTTGATAAAGTTGTGAGTTCAATCCAAAAGGGTCGCTACATTTCGAAAAAGTACTTATGGGCCCAAAACGGACACCGTGTGCAAAAGTTGCGCTTAATTCTTCGTACGCCGACTATCCAAGCCTTCCAAACATAAAACTGCTCAATCTTTCCAAAAATGGCCAAAATCCCTCATACGACACGATGAAGTGGTGAGTTCAATCCAAAAGGGTCGCTACATTTCCAAAAAGTACTATGGGCCCGAAACGGACACCTCTAGCAAATGTTATGCTCAATTCTTCGTACGCCGACTATCCGAGCGTTCCAAATATATAAGTGCTCGTTCTTTCGATAAATTGCCGAAATACCGCAGACGTCTTGATGAAGTTGTGAGTTCAATCCAAAAGGGTCGTTACA
>NW_019239713.1:0-1816 GCF_002742605.1 Olea europaea var. sylvestris
CAATCATATCTCCTGTATGGAAATCATTATGTACATGTTGCACAATCGTTAAGCATTAACTTGAGGAATAAGAATAATGCTAATTGCACATAAGCAATCACATAATAGTTTATATAAGGTATCAAAAAGAGAGCACGAACGTTTTTTCTTAAAATTTGGTTGAAAAAATTTTGATCCGATCATTTCTCACTTAATCACGCATATGCAAACCATTAAATAAACATATTATGTATATGTATATATATAGCATAACTTTAGTATGATTTTCATTTTGTTTTTTTATGAGCAACGAAATAGAAAAGTTGCAGTGTGGTTGCTACAAATTGAAGGTTGAGAATTGAGATGACTATTAGACAAATAAGTGGTTTTTGACTTGAGAAACTTTGATATACTTTATTATCTCTATGAAATCATATTTCAGACAGATGAGAAATTTTACAAGAAAGTTGCCATTGTTTTCAGGGTACCCTAATCCTAACTTCTAGCAAATCTTCCAAGAAATCACATGCATAGAGTATAGATTATGTAATTTATACTTTCCAGTTTACTTTGGAAACTTGGGTATTTCATGTAAACAAATTTCTTGTATGTTCTGTTAGATGTCTTTATCAATTCAAGTTCGAAGAAATATTATGATGTCTAATTTGAGCACAAATCCTCTGGTTCATTCGTACCTTTTTTTTTCTTGTTGAAATGTCGTCTTTTCATATTTTCTTGATATTTTAGTCTTGGAGCCTTCTCGATATTATTTCCATTATACTCTATCCACAGAAGTTGATAACTAGAAAAAAAAGTTAAAATCCTATTTGTTGTTTTATTTAATTCTGTTGAGCTGGTATATATAACATTATTTTAATAACTTTGCATGATAATACCAAGAAAGAAAATAATAATTCTACTACAGGTTTGATTAATTAAATACCAGAATTTATGTATACACTGTACATACTTCGGATATTAAGCCCCTGTTTCATACCTATTATTTCAAAAATTAAAGAGTTTTGAATGGTATTTTTTGAAGAATGCGTTGTTAAAAAGTAAGAAAATTTTATTGATTTGTGTGTAGAATATTTTATTGTGCGAATGTGTGGAGGAGAATGATATCGTAGCAAATAATTTAAAATTTTAAAGATTTTCAAACAAGGGCTAAATTTTCATAATATTAAAAGCTATATTAATTTACTGCTTGAAAAAATAACATTTGAATTTGAATTATGCTAGATGTACATTGTGCTTTACATCTTTTTTGATATTTTCTCTTATGTGGAAGAAATCTGTGTAATGATATGATAGATGAAGTCAAAATCAATGACTTTGATTAATCCATGTGAAGAGCGTCAATTAAGGTTTAAACGAGAGTGTATATGTAGTATGGTTGTTTTAATTTACAATTCGTTGACTTGTGGTAGGAATTCATTTACTGCTTTCACATGTTCCCCTTGAGTTGTCATATTCAATACATCATAGTCATCACAGGTCCACAGATTAGTTCACCAATTTTGAATTCTATTATCTCATAGGAGGTGCTAGGATAATTAAAATCAGGCCTACTTCTTGGAAGTTTCAATTGTACCTTAACATTTAAGCCTGCTGTAATCAGCACGTATCTTCTTGTTTAGTACTAAAAATTCTTTCTATTGTTAGGTTTCCAGAGTGTAGGAGTTAACAAAATTTGGTAGAATTGAATTCAAGATTGAGAAGTAGTAATGGCTAAGGAGCAATTGCAAGTGCTTAATGCACTTGATGTAGCCAAAACACAGTTGTACCACTTCACTGCAATTGTGATTGCTGGGATGGGATTTTTCACAGATGCTTA
>NW_019239714.1:0-1816 GCF_002742605.1 Olea europaea var. sylvestris
CCACACTTTAACTTGTGAGATCAGCTACTTACTTCACAAGTAAGAAATGCCACATGTGATGGTCTATCCGTAATAACGATATCAGTATCTCGTTATTACTTACGACCATAGATGATTTAAGATTCAATCAGATGTAATTTGTATCTCACAATCACAACTCCTTGTTAATAACAAATTACGGAGATTTAAATCTTCAGACTCTATTATTTATTTAATTGTCTATTAATTAAATAACAGATCTGCCATTAAATTGCATTAAATATATATCAAAAGTATTTATGTCCAAAATTGATTGGACCTAGGACATAATACTTACAAATCCTCCATACAAAGTGATCATGTCAACTACATTTCTTATATTATCAGTCCCAATTACAAGGAGCAACTTCTTGTAATGCTTCACCCATAACTTCCATTTGCTATTGTCGTTCTGGAAAGCACCAGCACTACCACCACGAATATCAGCAACATGCTCTGGCGACTATAGCTGTGTGCAATCTTTGTCGCCATTTAGGGAGGGATTCTAATGCTACTCTCCTTAACTTCGGGATTGGAACGACGACATGTCTTAAGTGGAGTATACCCGACCGAATCTGGCTCGATTCTATCATCACACTTTTTTTTGGGGGGAGGGGGTGTTAATTGTAAGGGGTCTCAAGCTTTTTATAGCAGCTGTTGTCTGATAATTTTTGCCAAATAGCAATGTCACCCATTTGGTCGTATAATTTGAAACACATTGAAGTTAGCAAGTCCTGTAACTTCTCATAATCTGATTTCTTCTCTTCAATGGTCGTGTTCCATCCCCTCCAACGTCTTTTATAGTTCACTGGTGGGCCAGAGAGTGCCCTAAAGCCCCATAAATTCCACCTGAAAACTATGGTATTTTCATTGGTTAGGGTAGATTGTAGATTGCAAGAAAATTGTGTTATGTAGCTATGCATACAATCCAGGAGTTCCATCAACATCATTAACACTATCGAAGTGGTTATGCAGAGTGAAATAGATTAAATAAGGCAACATTTTTGTTCTTTACAAATTTTGATGACAATCATAAAAGATAAAATGCTGAACCATGTGCATAACAAAGATGACTTGAACTACAAAATTACAGGACATGTTGAAAAACTAAAATAAAAAATTAGGCTCTGATTGTGCTAGGTAATACCAAATTCAGTCCATGGAATAAGCCATATCAAAAGAGTTTGAAGGGAACGGAAGTTGCTCTGTTGAGATGATGCCCAGAATTGCAGGAATTCCACGTTCTAAAGCGAATTGAACCCGAGCCTCGTGACTATCTCTTGGAGCAAGAGATACAGTAAGAATCCCACGATTTAATAAATTGTTGGGAAAAAAACTGAGTTATGGGCCGACTTTGGCACGAGTTTTGAGTGGGATACGGTTGTTCAATTTGGAAGATGAAAGTTGATTTGTGTTCTTCTCCATGAGTACATCAAAATCATATACTTATTTGCCAAAGATGATGCTCAGGTGAATGAGAAATTGAGGCTCAAAGTGTGCCACTCAAAAGAAAGTTTATGTGGGAAAAATGAATTTGTCCCACATAGGAAAAAGATGAGAAACTCCAAAGATCATTGCCATTAATGGTAGCCTAGCCTATAAATAATGGCTTATTTTCCTCATTTCAATACACCAAAGCAAAAGCTTTCAAGTTTAGAATACATAAGAAATTCATTTACATAGAGTTCTATCTTTTCTGCATTTCTGTCTTGGTAGTGGTGTAGTTCAGGCACTAGTTCAGTTCGCCGGAGTGGTTTCTGCGGTGCTCGGAAGCTATTGGTTTTACCGTTGTATCCTG
>NW_019239715.1:0-82500 GCF_002742605.1 Olea europaea var. sylvestris
GTTAATTTTTTGTCCAACACTTCTTCAGCCTGACATAATTAATACGAAAATTAATTATTCGGAGGCCTAAACGAAGGAATTTGTCTAAAATCTCGTGATCCCGGGTCTGTGCCCCGAGTCCAATTTCTGGGGCCGTTTCCAATCAACCTTCCAAATTTCTGCCCATTCCGACGCCGTCGCGACAAATGATGAAATCGACCCTAGTGCGGTTTTTCTTTATTAATTTTCTGTCCAACACTTCTTCAACCCGACATAATTAAATCGGAAATTAATTATTCGGAGGCCTAAACGAGGGAATTTGGCAAAAATCTCGTGATCCCGGGTCTGTGCCCCAAGTTCAATTTCTTGGGCTGTATCCAATCAATTTGGCAAATTTCTGCCAATTCCGACACTGTCGCGACAAATGACGAAATTGCTCTTGGTACGGTTTTTCTTTATAAATTTTCTGTCCAACACTTCTTCAACCAGATATAATTAATACGAAAATTAATTAGTCGGAGGCCTAAACGAAGGAATTTGGTTAAAATCCCATGATCCCGGGTCTGTGCCATGACTCCAATTTTTGGGGCCGTTTCCAATCAACCTGCCAAATTTCTGCCCATTCCGACACCATCGTGACAAATGACGAAATTGCTCCTGGTGCGATTTTGCGTTGTTAATTTTCTGTCCAACACTTCTTTAACCTGACATAATTAATACGGAAATTAATTATTCGGAAGCCTAAACGAAGGAATTTGGCTAAAATCCCGTGATCTCGGGTCGATGCCCCGACTCCAATTTCTGGGGCTGTTTCCATCAACCTGCCTAATTTCGACCCATTCAGACACCTATGCAACAAATGATGAAATTGCCCCTGGTGCGGTTTTTCGTTGTTAATTTTCTATCCAACACATCTTCAACCTGACATAATTAATACGGAAATTAATTATTCGGAGGCCTAAACGAAGGAATTTGGTTCAAATCTCGTGATCCCGGATCTGTGCCACGACTCCAATTTCTGGGGCCATTTTCTATTAACCTGCTAAATTTCTGCCCTTTCCTAAACCATCGTGACAAATGACGAAATTTCCGTAGGTGCAGTGTTTCTTTGTTAATTTTCTGCCCAACACTTCTTCAGCCTGACATAAATAATACAAAAATTAATTATTCGGAGGCCTAAACGAAAGAATTTGGCTAAAAGCCCGTGATCCCTGGTCTGTGCCCCGACTCCAATTTCTGGGGCCGTTTCCAATCAACCATCGAAATTTCGGCCCATTTCGACAGCATCGCGATAAATAATGAAACTGCCCCAGGTGCTGTTTTTCTTCGTAAATTTTCTGTCCAACACATCTTCAACCTGGCATAATTAATATGGAAATTAATTATTCGAAGGCCTAAATGAAGGAATTTGGACAAAATCCCGTGATCCCAGGTCTGTGCCCCGAGTCCAATTTCTGGGGCCGTTTCCAATCAACCTGCCAAATTTCTACCCATTCGGACACCGTCGCGACAAATGACGAAGTTGCCCCTAGTGTGGTTTTGCGTTGTTAATTTTCTGTCCAACACATCTTCAACCTGACATAATTAATACGAAAATTAATTATTCGGAGGCCTAAAGGAAGGAATTTGTCTAAAATCTCGTGATCCTGGGTCTGTGCCCCGAGTTCAATTTTTGGGGCTATTTCCAATCAACCTGCCAAATTTCGGCCCATTCCGACACCGTCGTGACAAATGGCGAAATTGCCCCTGGTGCAGTTTTTCTTTGTTAATTTTCTGTCCGACACCTCTTCAGCCAGACATAATTAATACGAAAATTAATTATTCGGAGGCCTAAACGAAGGAATTTCGCTAAAATCCCGTGATCCCGGGTCTGTGCCCTTAGTCCAATTTCTGGGGCCATTTCCAATCAACCTACCAAATTTCGGCCCATTTCGACACCGTCGCGAGAAATGAGGAAATTGCCCCTGGTGCGATTTTGCATTGTTAATTTTCTGTCCAACACATCTTCAACCTGACATAATTAATACGGAAATTAATTATTCGGAGGCCTAAATGAAAGAATTTGGCTAAAATCCTCCGATCCCGAGTCTGTGCCCCGAGTCCAATTTCTAGGGCCGTTTCCAATCAACCTGCCAAATTTCGGCCCATTCCAACACCGTCGCAAAAAATGACAAAATTGCCCCTACTGCGATTTTTCTTTGTTAATTTTCTGTCCACCACTTCTTCAGCCTAACATAATTAATACAAAAATTAATTATTCGGAGGCGTAAACGAAGGAATTTGGCTAAAATCCCGTGATCACGGGTCTGTGCCTCGAGTGCAATTTCTCGGGCCATTTCCAATCAACCTGCCAAATTTCGGCCCATTTCGACACTGTCGTGAAAAATGACGAAATTGTCCCTGGGGCGGTTTTTCTTTTTAAATTTTCTATCCAACACTTCTTCGACTTGACATAATTAATACGGAAATTAATTATTCGGAGCCCTAAACGAAGGAATTTAGCTAAAATCCTGTGATACCGGGTCTGTACCTCGACTCCAATTTCTGGGGACGTTTCCAATCAACCCGCCAAATTTCGGCCCATTCCGACACCATCGCGACAAATGACAAAATTTCCCCCGGTGAGGTTTTGCGCTGTTAATTTTCTGTCCAACATTTCTTCAACCTGACATAATTAATACGAAAATTATTCGGAGGCCTAAACGAAGGAATTTGTCTAAAATCCAATGATCCCGGGTCTGTGCCCGAACTCCAATTTCTGGGGCCATTTCCTAACAACCCGCCAAATTTCGGCCCATTCCAACACCATCGCGACAAATGACAAAATTGCCCCTAGTGCGATTTTTCTTTGTTAATTTTCTGTCCAACACTTCTTCAGCCTAACATAATTAATACAAAAATTAATTATTCGAATGCCTAAACGATGGAATTTGGCTAAAATCCCGTGATACCGGGTATGTGCCCCGAGTCTAATTTCTCGGGCAGTTTCCAATCAACCTGCCCTATTTCGGCCCATTCCGACACCGTCGCGACAAATGACGAAATTGCCTCAGGTGCAATTTTTCTTTGTAAATTTTCTGTCCAACACTTCTTCAGCCTGACATAATTAATATGGAAATTAATTATTCGGAGGCCTAAACGAAGGAATTTGGCTAAAATCCCGTGATCCCGAGCATGTGCTCCGAGACCAATTTCTCGAGCCATTTCCAATCAACCTGCCAAATTTCGGCCCATTCTAACACTGTCGCGACAAATGACGAAATTTCCCCAGGTGTGGTTTGTCTTCTTTAATTTTCTACCCAACACTTTTTCAACCTAACATGATTAATACGGAAATTAATTATTCGAAGGCCTAAACGAAGGAATTTGGCTAAAATCTCATGATCCCGGGTCTGTGCCCCGAGTCCAATTTCTGGGGCCGTTTTCAATCTACCTGCCAAATTTCAGCCCATTCCGACACCGTGGCGATAAATAACAAAATTGCCCCTGGTGCCGTTTTGCGTAGTTAATTTTCTGTCCAACACATCTTCAACCTGACATAATTAATATGAAAATTAATTATTCGGAGGCCTAAACGAGGAAATTTGGCTAAAATCCCGTGATCCTAGGTCTGTGCCCCGAGTCCAATTTCTGGGGTCGTTTCCAATGAACCTGTCAAATTTCGGCCCATTCCATCACCGTCGCGAAGCCGAAATTGCACCTGGTGCGGCTTATTTTTATTAATTTTTTGTGCAACACTTCTTCAACCTGACATAATTAATACGAAAATTAATTATTCGGAGGCCTAAACAAAGGAATTTGGCAAAATCCGGTGATCCCAGGTCTGCGCCCTGAGTCCAATTTCAAGGGCCGTTTCCAATCAACCTACCAAATTTCGGCCCATTCCGAAACCGTCGCGACAAATGACAAAATTACCCCTGGGGCGGTTTTGCGTTGTTAATTTTTTGTCCAACACTTCTTCAACCTGACATAATTAATACGAAAATTAATTATTCAGAGGCCTAAACGAAGGAATTTGGCTAAAATCCCGTGACTCCGGGTTTGTGCCCCAAGTCCAATTTCTCGGGCCATTTCTAATCAACCTGCCAAATTTCGGCCCAATTTGATACCGTCGTGACAAATGACTAAATTTTCCTTTGGGCGGTTTGTCTTTGTTAATTTTCTGTCCAACACTTTTTCAACCTGACATAATTAATACGAAAATTAATTATTCGGAGGCCTAAACGAAGGAATTTGGCCAAAATCCTGTGATCCTGGGTATGTGCCCCGACTCCAATTTCTCTGGCCGTTTCCTATCAACTAGCTAAATTTTTGCCCATTTCGACACCGTCGTGACAAATGAAGAAATTGCCCCTGGTGCGATTTTTCTTTGTTAATTTTCTATCCCACACTTCTTCAACCGGACATAATTAATACAGAAATTAATTATTCGGAGGCCTAAATGAAAAAAATGTGGCTAAAATCCAGTGATCCCGGGTCTGTGCCCTGAGTCCAATTTCTGGGGCCGTTTCCAATCAACCTGCTAAATTTCGGCCCTTTCCGACAACGTCGCGACAAATTACAAAATTACCCCTGGGACGGTTTTTCTTTGTTAATTTTCTGTCCAACACTTCTTCTGCCAGACATAATTATTTGGAGGCCTAAACGAAGGAATTTGGCCAAAATCCTGTGATCCTGGGCATGTGCCCCGACTCCAATTTCCCCAGCCGTTTCCAATCAACAAGCTAAATTTCTGCCCATTTCGACACCGTCGCGACAAATTACAAAATTGCCCCTGGTACAGTTTTTCTTTGTTAATTTTCTGTCCAACACTTCTTCTACCTGACATAATTAATACGGAAATTGATTATTCGGAGGCCTAAACAAAGGAATTTGGCTAAAATCCCGTGATCCCGAGTATGTGCCTCGAGTCCAATTTCTCCGACCGTTTCCAATCAACCTGCCAAATTTCGGCCCACTCCGACACTGTCGCAACAAATGACGAAATTTCCCCAGGTGCGGTTGTCTTCGTTAATTTTCGGCCCAACACTTCTTCAACCTGACATGATTAATACGGAAATTAATTATTCGAAGGCCTAAACGAAGGAATTTGGCTAAAATCCCGTGATCCCGGGTTTGTGCCTCGAGTCCAATTTCTGGGGCCGTTTCCAATCAACCTGCTAAATTTTTGCCCATTCCGACACCGTCGCGATAAATAATAAAATTGCCCCTGGTGCGGTTTTGCGTTGTTAATTTTCTGACATAATTAATACGGAAATTAATTATTCGGAGGCCTAAGCGAGGGAATTTGGCTAAAATCTCGTGATCCCGGGTCTGTGCCCCGAGTCCAATTTCTGGGGCCGGTTCCAATAAACCTGCCAAATTTCTTCCCATTACCACACCGTCGTGAGGCAGAAATTGCCCCTGGTGCGGTTTTACATTGTTAATTTTCTGTCCAACACATCTTCAACCTGACATAATTAATATGGAAATTAATTATTCAGAGGCCTGAACAAAGGAATTTGGCTAAAATCCCATGACCCCGGGTCTGCGCCCCGAGTCCAATTTCTCGAGCCGTTCCCAATCAACCAACCAAATTTTGGCCCATTTTGAAATCGTCGCGACAAATGACAAAATTACCCTTGGTGCGATTTTTCTTTTTAAATTTTCTGTCCAACACTTCTTCAACCTGACATAATTAATACGAAAATTAATTATTTGTAGGCCTAAACAAAGGAATTTGGCTAAAGTCCCGTGATCTCGGGTTTTGGGCCCGGAGTACAATTTCTGGGGCCGTTTCCAATCAGCCTGCCAAATTTCGGCCCATTCTGACACCGTTACGACAAATGTCAAAATTGCCCCTGGTGCGGTTTTGCGTTGTTAATTTTCTGTCCAACACATCATCAACTTGACATAATTAATACGGAAATTAATTATTCGGAGCCTAAACGAAGGAATTTGGTTAAAATCCCGTGATCCTGGGTCTGTGCCCCGACTCCAATTTCTGGGGCCGTTTCCAATCAACCTACCAAATTTCGGCCCATTCCGACACCGTCGCGACAAATGACGAAATTGCCCCTGGTGCGATTTTTCTTTTTAAATTTTTTGTTTAACACTTCTTCAACCTGACATAATTAATACGAAAATTAATTATTTGGCGGCCTAAACGACGAAATTAGGCTAAAATCCCGTGATCCTGGTTTTTTGCCTAGTGTCCGATTTCTGGGGTCGTTTCCAATCAACCTGCCAAATTGCGGTCCATTCTGATACCGTTGCGATAAATAACAAAATTGCCATGGTGCGGTTTTTCTTTGTTAATTTTCTATCCAACACTTCTTCAACCTGACATAATTAATACGGAAATTAATTATTTGGAGGCCTAAACGAAGGAATTTGGCTAAAATCCCTTGATCTCGGGTCTTTGCCCTGAGTCCAATTTTTGTGGCCATTTCCAATCAACCTACCAAATTTTGACCCATTCCGACACCGTCGCGACAAATGACAAAATTGCCCCTGGTGCGGTTTGTAAATTAATTATTCGAAGGCCTAAATGAGGGAATTTGGCTAAAATCCCGTGATCCCGGGTCTGTGCCTTAAGTCCAATTTCTGGGGTCGTTACTAATCAACTTGCCAAATTTCGACACATTCCGACACTGTCGCGAGGCCGAAATTGCCCCTGGTGCGGTTTTTCTTTATTAATTTTCTGTCCAACACTTCTTCAGACATAATTGATACGAAAATTAATTATTTGGCGGCCTAAATGATGGAATTTGGCTAAAATCCCGTGAACCCAGATCTGTGCCTCGAGTTCAATTTCTGGGGCAGTTTCCAATCGACCTGCCAAATTTCGTCCCATTCCGACACCATCGCGACAAATGACTAAATTGCCTCTGGTGCGGTTTTGCTTTGTTAATTTTCTGTCCAACACGTCTTCAACGTGACATAATTAATACGAAAATTAATTATTCGGAGGCCTAAACGAGGGAATTTGCCTAAAATCTCATGATCCCAGGTTTGGGCCCCAAGTCCAATTTCTGGGGCCGTTTCCAATCAACCTACCAAATTTCGGCCCATTCCGACACTGTCGCAACAAATGAAAAAATTACCCTTGGTGTGATTTTGAGTTTTTAAATTTCTGTCCAACACTTCTTCAACCTTATATAATTAATACGAAAATTAATTATTTGGAGTCCTAAACGAAGGAATTTAGATAAAATCCCATGATCTCGGGTCTATGCCCCGAGTCCAATTTCAGGGGCCATTTCCAATCAACCTGCCAAATTTCGGTCCATTCTGCCACCGTCACGACAAATAACAATATTGCCCCTGGCGCGATTTTTCTTTATTAATTTTCTGTCCAACACATCTTTTGCCTGATATAATTAATAAGGAATTTAATTATTCGGAGGCTTAAACGAAGGAATTTGGCTAAAATCCCGTGATCCTAGGTATGTGCCCCGAGTCCTACTTCTCGGGTCGTTTCCCATCAACTAGCCAAATTTCGGCCCATTCCGACACGTCGTGAGAAATGACGAAATCGCCCCTGCTGCGGTTTTGCGTTGTTAATTTTCTGTCCAGCGCATCTTCAGCCTGACATAATTAATACGAAAATTAATTATTCGAAGGCCTAAACGAAGGAATTTGGCTAAAATCCCGTGATCCCGGGTCTGTGCCCCGAGTCTAATTTCTGGGGCCATTTCCAATCAACCGGTCGAATTTTGGCCCTTTCCGACCTCATCGTGAGAAATGACAAAATTGTCCCTGGTGTAGTTTGGAAATTAATTATTTGGAGGCCGAAACGAGGGAATTTTGCTAAAATCCCGTGATCCCAGGTCTGTGCCCCGACTCCAATTTCTCGGGCCGTTTCCAATCAACCTACCAAATTTCGACCCATTCCGACACCGTCGCGAGGCCGAAACTGCCCCGATGCGGTTTTTCTTTGTTAATTTTCTGTCCAACAGTTCTTCAACCTAACATAATTAATACGAAAATTAATTATTCGGAGGCCTAAACGAAGGAATTTGGCTAAAATCCCGTGAACCCAGATCTGTGCCTCGAGTCCAATTTCTGGGGCTGTTTCCAATCAACCTGCCAAATTTCGTCCCATTCCGACACCGTCGCGACAAATGACAAAATTACCCCTGGTGCGGTTTTGAGTTATTAATTTTCTGTCCAACACATCTTCAACCTGACATAATTAACACGAAAATTAATTATTCGGAGGCCTAAATGAGGGAATTTGGCTAAAATCCCGTGATCCTGGGTCTGTGCCTCGAGTCCAATTTCTAGGGTCGTTTCCAATCAACCTGCCAAATTTCGACAAATTCCAACACCGTCGCGAGGACGAAATTGCCCCCGGTGCGGTTTTTCTTTATTAATTTTCCGTCCAACACTTCTTCAGCGTGACATAATTAATACGAAAATTAATTATTTGGCGGCCTAAATGATGGAATTTGGCTAAAATCCCGTGATCCCGGGTCCGTGCTCCTAGTCCTATTTCTAGGGCCGTTTCCAATCAACCTGCCAAATTTCGGTCCTTTCCGACATCATCGCGACAAATGACGAAATTGCCCTTGCTGCAAATTTACGTTGTTAATCTTCTGTCCGACACAACTTCTGCCTGACATAATTAATAAGGAAATTAATTATTCGGAGGCCTAAACGAAAGAATTTGGCTAAAATCCCGGGATCCCGAGTCTGTGCCCCGAGTCCAATTTCTGGGGCCGTTTCCAATCAACCTGCCAAATTTTGGCCCATTCCAACACTGTCGCGACAAATGAAAAAATTTCCCCTGGTGCGGTTTTGAGTTGTTAAATTTCTGTCCAACACTTCTTCAACCTTACATAATTAATACGGAAATTAATTATTTGGAGTCCTAAACGAAGGAATTTGGCTAAAATCCCATGATCTCGAGTCTATGCCCCGAGTCCAATTTTTGGGGCCGTTTCCAGTGAACCTGCCAAATTTTGGTCCATTCTGCCAACGTCACGACAAATAACAATATTGCCCCTGATGCGTTTTTCCTTTATTAATTTTCTGTCCAACACTTCTTCAGCCTGATATAATTAATAAGGAAATTAATTATTCGGAGGCCTAAACAAAGGAATTTGGCTAAAATCCCGTGATCCCGGGTATGTGCCCCGAGTCCAACTTCTCGGGTCGTTTCCAGTCAACTAGCCATATTTCGGCCCATTCCGACACCGTCGCGACTAATGACGAAATTGCCCCTGCTGTGGTTTTGCATTGTTAATTTTCTTTCCAGAACATCTTCAGCCTGACATAATTAATACGGAAATTAATTATTCGAAGGCCTAAACGAAGGAATTTGGTTAAAATCCCGTGATCTCGGGTCTATGCCCCGAGTCTAATTTCTGGGGCCGTTTCCAATCAACCTGCCTAATTTCGGCCCTTTCTGACACCGTCGGGACAAATGACAAAATAGTCCTGGTGTAGTTTGGAAATTAGTTATTCGGAGGCCTAAACGAGGGAATTTGGGTAAAATCCCGTGATACCAGGTCTGTGCCTCGAGTCCAATTTTTCAGGCCGTTTCCAATCAACCTACCAAATTTCGGCCCATTCCGACACCGTCACGAGGCCGAAATTTCCCCTGGTGCGGCTTTTCTTTGTAAATTTTCTATCCAACACTTCTTCAACCTGACATAATTAATACAGAAATTAATTATTCAGAGGCCTAAACGAAGGAATTTGGTTAAAATCCCATGAACCCAGATCCGTGCCCCGAGTCCAATTTTTGGGGCCGTTTCCAATCAACCTGCCAAATTTCGTCCCATTCCGACACCATCGCGACAAATGACAAAATTGCCCCTGGTGTGGTTTTGAGTTATTAATTTTCTGTCCAACACTTCTTCAACCTGATATAATCAATACAGAAATTAATTATTCGGAGGCCTAAACGAATTTGGCTAAAATCCCGTGATCTCGGGTCTGCGTCCCGAGTCCAATTTCTGGGGCCGTTTCCAATCAACCTGCCAACTTTCGATCCATTCCGACGCCGTCGTGACAAACTACAATATTGCCCCTGGTGCGGTTTTTCTTTATTAATTTTCTGTCCAATACTTCTTCAGCCTGATATAATTAATAATGAAATTAATTATTCGGAGGCCTAAACGAAGGAATTTGGCTAAAATCCTATGATGCCGAGTATGTGCCCCAAGTCGAACTTCTTAGGCTGTTTCCAATAAACCTGCCAAATTTCGGCCCATTTCGACACCGTCGCGACAAATGACGAAATTGCCCTTGCTGCGGCTTTACATTGTTAATTTTCTGTCCAACAAATCTTCTGCCTGATATAATTAATACGGAAATTAATTACTCGGAGGCCTAAATGAAGGAATTTGGCTAAAATCACAAGATCTCGAGTCTGTACCCCGAGTCCAATTTCTGGGGCCGTTTCCAATCAACCTGCCAAATTTTGGCCCATTCTGACACCGTCGTGACAAATGATAAAATTGTCCCTAGAGTATTTTGGAAATTAATTATTCGGAGGCCTAAACGAGGGAATTTTCCTAAAATCCCGTGATCCCAAGTCTGTGCCCCAAGTCCAATTTCTTGGGCCGTTTCCAATCAACCTGCCAAATTTCAACCCATTTCGACACCGTCGCGAGGCCGAAATTGCCCCTAGTGCAATTTTTTTTTGTTAATTTTCTGTCCAACACTTCTTCTACCATACATAATTAATATGAGAATTAATTATTCGGAGGCCTAAACGAAGGAATTTGGCTAAAATCCTGCGATCCCAGGTTTGCGCCTCGAGTCCAATTTCTCGGGCCGTTTCCAATCAACCTGCATAATTTCGGCCCACTCCGACACCGTCGCGACAAATGACGAAATTGCCCCTGTTGCGGTTTTTCTTTTTAAATTTTCTGTCCAACACTTCTACAACTTGACGTAATTAATACGAAAATTAATTATTCGGAGGCCTAAACGAAGGAATTTGGCTAAAATCCCGTGATCCCAGGTCTGTGCCCCAAGTCCAATTTCTGGGGCCGTTTCCAATCAACCTACCAAATTTTGGTCCATTCCGACACCGTCGCGAGGCCGAAATTGCCCTGGTGCGATTTTTCTTTATTAATTTTCTGTCCAACACTTCTACAACTTGACGTAATTAATACGAAAATTAATTATTCGGAGGCCTAAACGAAGGAATTTGGCTAAAATCCCGTGATCCCAGGTCTGTGCCCCAAGTCCAATTTCTGGGGCCGTTTCCAATCAACCTACCAAATTTTGGTCCATTCCGACACCGTCGCGAGGCCGAAATTGCCCTGGTGCGATTTTTCTTTATTAATTTTCTGTCCAACACTTCTACAACTTGACGTAATTAATACGAAAATTAATTATTCGGAGGCCTAAACGAAGGAATTTGGCTAAAATCCCGTGATCCCAGGTCTGTGCCCCAAGTCCAATTTCTGGGGCCGTTTCCAATCAACCTACCAAATTTTGGTCCATTCCGACACCGTCGCGAGGCCGAAATTGCCCTGGTGCGATTTTTCTTTATTAATTTTCTGTCCAACACTTCTACAACTTGACGTAATTAATACGAAAATTAATTATTCGGAGGCCTAAACGAAGGAATTTGGCTAAAATCCCGTGATCCCAGGTCTGTGCCCCAAGTCCAATTTCTGGGGCCGTTTCCAATCAACCTACCAAATTTTGGTCCATTCCGACACCGTCGCGAGGCCGAAATTGCCCTGGTGCGATTTTTCTTTATTAATTTTCTGTCCAACACTTCTACAACTTGACGTAATTAATACGAAAATTAATTATTCGGAGGCCTAAACGAAGGAATTTGGCTAAAATCCCGTGATCCCAGGTCTGTGCCCCAAGTCCAATTTCTGGGGCCGTTTCCAATCAACCTACCAAATTTTGGTCCATTCCGACACCGTCGCGAGGCCGAAATTGCCCTGGTGCGATTTTTCTTTATTAATTTTCTGTCCAACACTTCTACAACTTGACGTAATTAATACGAAAATTAATTATTCGGAGGCCTAAACGAAGGAATTTGGCTAAAATCCCGTGATCCCAGGTCTGTGCCCCAAGTCCAATTTCTGGGGCCGTTTCCAATCAACCTACCAAATTTTGGTCCATTCCGACACCGTCGCGAGGCCGAAATTGCCCTGGTGCGATTTTTCTTTATTAATTTTCTGTCCAACACTTCTACAACTTGACGTAATTAATACGAAAATTAATTATTCGGAGGCCTAAACGAAGGAATTTGGCTAAAATCCCGTGATCCCAGGTCTGTGCCCCAAGTCCAATTTCTGGGGCCGTTTCCAATCAACCTACCAAATTTTGGTCCATTCCGACACCGTCGCGAGGCCGAAATTGCCCTGGTGCGATTTTTCTTTATTAATTTTCTGTCCAACACTTCTACAACTTGACGTAATTAATACGAAAATTAATTATTCGGAGGCCTAAACGAAGGAATTTGGCTAAAATCCCGTGATCCCAGGTCTGTGCCCCAAGTCCAATTTCTGGGGCCGTTTCCAATCAACCTACCAAATTTTGGTCCATTCCGACACCGTCGCGAGGCCGAAATTGCCCTGGTGCGATTTTTCTTTATTAATTTTCTGTCCAACACTTCTACAACTTGACGTAATTAATACGAAAATTAATTATTCGGAGGCCTAAACGAAGGAATTTGGCTAAAATCCCGTGATCCCAGGTCTGTGCCCCAAGTCCAATTTCTGGGGCCGTTTCCAATCAACCTACCAAATTTTGGTCCATTCCGACACCGTCGCGAGGCCGAAATTGCCCTGGTGCGATTTTTCTTTATTAATTTTCTGTCCAACACTTCTACAACTTGACGTAATTAATACGAAAATTAATTATTCGGAGGCCTAAACGAAGGAATTTGGCTAAAATCCCATGATCTCGGGTCTATGCCCCGAGTCCAATTTCTGGGGTCGTTTCCAATCAACCTGCCAAATTTCGACACATTCCGACACCGTCGCGAGGCCGAAATTGCCCTGGTGCGATTTTTCTTTATTAATTTTCTGTCCAACACTTCTTCAGCCTGACATAATTAATATGAAAATTAATTATTTAGCGGCGTAAACGATGGAATTTGGCTAAAATCCCGTAATCCCGGGTCTGTGCTCCTAGTCCAATTTCTAGGGCCGTTTCCAATCAACCTGTTAAATTTCGGCCCATTCCGACACCGTCGCGACAAAGGACGAAATTGCCCCTACCGCGGTTTTGCGTTGTTAATTTTCTGTCCAGCACATCTTCAGCCTGACATAATTAATACGAAAATTAATTATTCGAAGGCCTAAACGATGAAATTTAGCTAAAATGCCATGATCCCGGGTCTGTGCCCCGAGTCTAATTTCTGGGGCCGTTTCTAATCAACCTGCCAAATTTTGGCCCATTCTGACACCGTCGTGACCAATGACAAAATTATCCCTGGTGTAGTTTGGAAATTAATTATTCGGAGGCCTAAACAGGAGAATTTGGCTAAAATCCTGTGATCCCAGGTCTGTGCCTTGAGTCCAATTTCTCGGGCCATTTCCTATCAACCTACCAAATTTCGGCCCATTCTGACACCGTCGCGAGGCCGAAATTGCCCCGCATGCGGTTTTTCTTTGTTAATTTTCTGTCCAACACTTCTTCAACCTGACATAATTAATACAGAAATTAATTATTCGGAGGCCTAAACGAAGGAATTTGGCTAAAATCCCGTGAACCCAGATCTGTGCCCCGAGTCCAATTTCAGGGGCCGTTTCCAATCAACCTGCCAAATTTCGTGCCATTCCCACACCGTCGCGACAAATGACAAAATTGCCCCTGGTGCGGTTTTGCTTTGTTAATTTTCTGTCCAACACATCACCAACCTGACATAATTAATACGAAAATTAATTATTCGGAGGCCTAAACGAGAGAATTTAGCTAAAATCTCGTGATCCCAGGTCTGGGCCCCGAGTCCAATTTCTGGGGCCGTTTCCAATCAACCTACTAAATTTCGGCCGATTCCGACACCGTCGCGACAAATAACGAAATTGCCCCTGGTACGATTTTTCTTTTTAAATTTTTTGTCTGACACTTCTTCAACCTGACATAAGTAATACGGAAGTTAATTATTCGACGGCCTAAATGACGAAATTTGGCTAAAATCCCGTGATCCCGGTTCTGTGCCTCGTGTCCGATTTCTGGGGCCGTTTCCAATCAACCTGCCAAATTTTGGTCCATTCCGACACCGTCGTGACAAATACAAAAATTGCCTGGTGCGGTTTTTCTTTGTTAATTTTCTGTCCAACACTTCTTCAGCCTGATATAATTAATACGAAAATTAATTATTCGGAGGCCTAAATGAAGGAATTTGGCTAAAATCCCGTGATCTCGGGCTATGCCCCGAGTCCAATTTCTGGGGCCATTTCCAATCAACTTGCTAAATTTCGGTCCATTCTGCCACCATCACGACAAATAACAATATTGACCCTGGTGCGGTTTTTCGTTATTAATTTTCTGTCCCACACTTCTTTAGCCTGATATAATTAATAAGGAAATTAATTATTCGGAGGCCTAAATGAGGGAATTTGGCTAAAATCCCGTGATCCCAGGTATGTGCCCCGAGTCCAATTTCTCAGGTCATTTCCAATCAACTAGCCAAATTCAGCCCATTCCGACACCGTCGCAACAAATGACGAAATTGCCTCTGCTACGGTTTTCCGTTGTTAATTTTCTGTCTAGCACATCTTCAGCCTGGCACAATTAATGCGGAAATTAATTTTTCGAAGGCCTAAACGAAGGAATTTGGCTAAAATCCCGTGATCCCGAGTCTAATTTCTCGGGCTGTTTCCAATCAACCTGCCAAATTTCGGCCCATTCCGACACCGTCATGACAAATAACAAAATTGTCCCTGGTGTAGCTTGGAAATTAATTATTCGGAGGCCTAAACGAGGGAATTTGGCTAAAATCCCGTGCTCCCAGGTCCGCGCCCTGAGTCCAATTTCTCGGGCCGTTTCCAATCAACCTACCAAATTTCGGCCCACTCCAACACCGTCGCGAGGCCGAAATTGCCACGGATGCGGTTTTTCTTTTGTTAATTTTCTGTCCAACACTTCTTCAACCTGACATAATTAATACGGAAATTAATTATTCGGAGGCCTAAATGAAGGAATTTTTCTAAAATCCCGTGAACCCAGATCTGTGCCCCGAGTCCAATTTCTCGAGCCGTTTCCAATCAACCTGCCAAATTTCGTCCCGTTCCGACACTGTCGCGACAAATGACAAAATTGCCCCTGGTGCGGTTTTGATTTGATAATTCTCTGTCTAACACATCTTCAATCTGACATAATTATTACGAAAATTAATAATTCGGAGGCCTAAACGAGGAAATTTGGCTAAAATCTCGTGATCCTAGGTCTGGGCCCCGAGTCCAATTTCTGGGGCCGTTTCCAATCAACCTACCAAATTTCGCCCCATCCGACACCGTCGCGACAAATGACGAAATTGCCCCTGGTGCGGTTTTTCTTTTTAAATTTTTTATCTGACACTTCTTCAACCTGACATAATTAATATGGAAATTAATAATTCGACGGCCGAAACGACGAAATTTGTCTAAAATCCCGTCATCCCGGTTCTGTGCCTCGTGTTCAATTTCTGGGGCCATTTCCAATCAACTTGCCAAATTTCGGCCCATTCCGACACCGTCGCGACAAATAACAAAATTGCCCTGGTGCGGTTTTTCTTTTTTAATTTTCTGTCCGACACTTCTTCATCCTAACATAATTAATACGAAAATTAATTATTCGGAGGCCTAAACGAAGGAATTCGGCTAAAATCCCGTGATCTCGGGTCAATACCCCGAGTCCAATTTTTGGGGCCGTTACCGATCGATCGACCAAATTTCGACCCATTTCGACACTGTCACAACAAATGACAAAATTGTCCCTGGTGCGGTTTGGAAATTAATTATTCGGAGGCGAAAACGAGGGAATTTGGCTAAAATCCCGTGATCCCGGGTCTGTGCCTCGAGTCCAATTTCTGAGGTCATTTCCAATCAACCAGCCAAATTTCGACACATTTCGACACCGTCGCGAGGCCGAAATTGCCCCTGGTGCGGTTTTTCTTTATTAATTTTCTGTCCAACACTTCTTCAGCCTGACATAATTAATACGAAAATTAATTATTTGGCGGCCTAAACGATGGAATTTGGCTAAAATCCCGTGAACCCAGATCTGTGCCTTGAGTTCAATTTCTGGGGCAGTTTCCAATCGACCTGCCAAATTTCGTCCCATTCCGACACCGCCCCTGGTGCGATTTTGCTTTGTTAATTTTCTGTCCAACACGTCTTCAACCTGACATAATTAATACGAAAATTAATTATTCGGAGGCCTAAACGAGGGAATTTGGGTAAAATCTCGTGCTCCCAGGTCTAGTCCCCGAGTCCAATTTCTGGGGCCTTTTCCAATCAACCTACCAAATTTCGGCCCATTCTGACACCGTCGCGACAAATGACGAAATTGCCCCTGGTGCGGTTTTTCTTTTTAAATTTTTTGTCTGACACTTCTTCAACCTGACATAATTAATACGAAAATTAATTATTCGGCGGCCTAAACGACGAAATTTGTCTAAAATCCCGTGATCCTGGTTCTGTGCCTCGTGTCCGATTTCTGGGGCCGTTTCCAATCAACCTGCCAAATTTTGGCCCATTTCGACACCGTCGTGACAAATAACAAAATTGTCCTGGTGTGATTTTTCTTTTTTAATTTTCTGTCCGACACTTCTTAAGCCTTGCATAATTAATACGGAAATTAATTATTCGGAGGCCTAAACGAAGGAATTTGGCTAAAATCCCGTGATCTCGGGTCTATGCCCTGAGTCCAATTTTTGGGGCCGTTTCAAATCAACCGACCAAATTTCGACACCATCACGACAAATGACAAAATTGCCCCTGGCACGGTTTGGAAATTAATTATACGGAGGCCTAAACGAGGGAATTTGGCTAAAATCTCGTGATCCCAGGTCTGTGCCTCGAGTCCAATTTCTGGGGTCATTTCCAATCATCCTGCCAAATTTTGACACATTCCGACACCGTCGCGAGGCCGAAATTGCCCCTGGTGCGGTTTTTCTTTATTAATTTTCTGTCCAACACTTCTTCAGTCTGACATAATTAATACGAAAATTAATTATTTGGCGGCCTAAACGATGGAATTTGGCTAAAATCCCGTGAACCTAGATCTGTGCCTCGAGTTCAATTTCTGGGGTCGTTTCCAATCAACCTGCCAAATTTCGTCCCATTTCGACACCGTCGCGACAAATGACAAAATTGCCCTAGGTGCGGTTTTGCTTTGTTAATTTTATGTCCAACACATCTTCAACCTGACATAATTAATACGAAAATTAATTATTCGGAGGCCTAAACGAGGGAATTTGGCTAAAATCTCATGATCCTGAGTCTGGGCCCCGAGTCCAATTTTTGGGGCCGTTTCCAATCAGCCTACCAAATTTCGGCCCATTCCGACACCGTCGGGACAAATGACGAAATTGCCCCTAGTACGTTTTTTCTTTTTAAATTTTTTGTTTGACACTTCTTCAACCTAACATAAGTAATACGAAAATTAATTATTCAGCGGCCTAAACGACGAAATTTGGCTAAAATCCCGTGACCCCGGTTCTGTACCTCATGTCCGATTTCTGGGGCCGTTTCCAATCAACCTGCCAAATTTTGGTCCATTCCGACACCGTCGTGACAAATACCAAAATTGCCCTGGTGCGGTTTTTCTTTGTTAATTTTCTGTCCAACACTTCTTCAGCCTGACATAATTAATACGAAAATTAATTATTCGGAGGCCTAAATGCAGGAATTTGGCTAAAATCCCGTGATCTCAGCTCTATGCCCTGAGTCCAATTTCTGGGGCCGTTTCCAATCAACCTGCCAAATTTCGGTCCATTCTGCCACCATCACGACAAATAACAATATTGCCCCTGGTGCGGTTTTTCTTTATTAATTTTCTGTCCAACACTTCTTAAGCCTGAAATAATTAATGCGAAAATTAATTATTTGGCGGCCTAAACGATGGAATTTGGCTAAAATCCCGTGATCCTGGGGCTGTGCCTCGAGTCCAATTTTTGGGGTCGTTTCCAATAAACCTGCCAATTTTCAGTCCATTCTGCCACCGTCGTGACAAATAACAATATTGCCCCCGGTGCGGTTTTTCGTTATTAATTTTCTGTCCAACACTTCATCAGCCTGACTTAATTAATACGAAAATTAATTATTTGGCGGCCTAAATGGGAAAATTTGGCTAAAATCCCGTGATCCCGGGTTCGTGCTCTTAGTCCAATTTCTAGGGCCGTTTCCAATCAACCTGCCAAATTTCGGCCCATTCCGACACCATCGTGACAAATGACGAAATTGCCTCCGCTACGGTTTTGCGTTGTTAATCTTCTGTCCAACACAACTTCTGCCCAACATAATTAATACGAAAATTAATTATTCAGAGGCCTAAATGAAAGAATTTGGCTAAAATCTCGGGATCCCGAGTTTGTGCCCCAAGTCCAATTTCTGGGGTCGTTTTCAATCAACCTGCCAAATTTTGGCCCATCCCGACACTGTCACGACAAATGAAAAAATTGACCTTTTTGCAGTTTTGAGTTGTTAAATTTCTGTCCAACACTTCTTCAACCTTGCATAATTAATACGAAAATTAATTATTTGGAGTCCTAAACGAAGGAATTTGGCTAAAATACCGTGATCTCGAGTCTATGCCCCTAGTCCAATTTCTGGGGCCGTTTCCAATCAACCTGCCGAATTTCGGCCCATTCTGCCACCGTCACGACAAATAACAATATTGCCCCTGATGCGGTTTTTCTTTATTAATTTTCTGTCCAACACTTCTTCAGCCTGATATAATTAATAAGGAAATTAATTGTTCGGAGGCCTAAACAAAGGAATTTGGCTAAAATCCCGTGATCCTGGGTATGTGCCCCGAGTCCAACTTCGCGGGTCATTTCCAATCAACTAGCCATATTTCGGCCCATTCCGACACCGTCGCGACTAATGACGTAATTGTCCCTGCTGTGGTTTTGCGTTGTTAATTTTCTGTCCAGAACATCTTCAGCCTGACATAATTAATACGAAATTAATTATTCGAAGGCCTATATGAAGGAATTTGGCTAAAATCCCGTGATCCCGGGTCTGTGCCCCGAGTCTAATTTCTGGGGCTGTTTCCAATCAACCAGCCAAATTTCGGCCCTTTCCGACATCGTCGTGACAAATGACAAAATTGACCTAGTGTAGTTTGGAAATTAATTATTCGGAGGCCTAAACGAGGAAATTTGGCTAAAATCCCGTGATCCCAGGTCTTTGCCCCTGAGTCCAATTTCTCGGGCCGTTTCCAATCAGCCTACCAAATTTCAGCCCATTCCGACACCGTTGCGAGGCCGAAATTTCCCCGGGTGTGGTTTTTCTTTTTAAATTTTCTGTCCAACACTTCTTCAACCTGACATAATTAATACGGAAATTAATTATTCGGAGGCCTAAACAAAGGAATTTGGCTAAAATCCCACGAACCCAAATCCGTGCCCCGAGTCCAATTTCTGCGGCCGTTTCCAATCAACCTGCCAAATTTTGTCCCATTCCGACACCGTCACGACAAATGACAAAATTGCCCCTGGTGTGGTTTTGAGTTATTAATTTTCTATCCAACACTTCTTCAACCTGACATAATTAATACGGAAATTAATTATTCGGAGGCCTAAACGAATTTGGCTAAAATCCCATGATCCTGGGTCTGCGTCCCGAGTCCAATTTCTGGGGACGCTTCCAATCAACTTGCCAAATTTCGGTCCATTCCGACACCGTCGCGACAAATAACAATATTGCCCCTGGTGCGATTTTTCTTTATTAATTTTCTATCCAACACTTCTTCAGCCTGACATAATTAATACGAAAATTAATTATTTGGCGGCCAGAATGATGGAATTCGGCTAAAATCCCGTGATCCTGGGTCCGTGCTCCTAGTCCAATATCTAAGGTCGTTTCCAATCAACCTGCCAAATTTAGGCCCATTCCGACACCGTGCAAATGATGAAATTGCCCCTGCTGCGGTTTTGCGTTGTTAATCTTCTGTCCGACACAACTTCTGCCCGACATAACTAATACGAAAATTAATTATTCGGAGGCCTAAACGAAAGAATTTGGCTAAAATCCAGGGATCCCGAGTTTGTGCTCCGAGTCCAACTTCTGGGGTGGTTTCCAATCAACCTGCTAAAATTTGGCCCATTTCGACACTGTCGTGACAAATGAAAAAATTGCCCCTGGTGCAGTTTTGAGTTGTTAAATTTCTGTCCAACAGTTCTTCAACCTTACATAATTAATACGGAAATTAATTATTTGGAGTCCTAAATGAAGGAATTTGGCTAAAATCCCGTGATCTCGGGTCTATGCCCCGAGTCCAATTTCTGGGGCTATTTCCAATCAACCTGCCAAATTTCGGCCCATTCTGCCACCGTCACGACAAATAACAATATTGCCCTGGTGCAGTTTTTCTTTATTAATTTTTTGTCCAACACTTCTTCAGCCTGATATAATTTATAAGGAAATTAATTATTCGGAGGCCTAAACGAAGGAATTTGGCTAAAATCCCGTGATCTCGGGCATATACCCCGAGTCCAACTTCTTTGGTCGTTTCCAATCAACTAGCCAAATTTCGGCCCATTCCGACACTGTCGCGACAAATGACGAAATTGCCCTTGCTGCAGTTTTACGTTGTTAATTTTCTGTCCACCACATCTTCAGCCTGACATAATTAATACGAAAATTAATTATTCGAAGGCCTAAACGAAGGAATTTGGCTAAAATCCCGTGATCCTGGGTCTGTGCCCCGAGTCTAAATTCTTGGGCCGTCTCCAATCAACCTGCCAAATTTCGGCCCATTCCGACACCGTCGTGACAAATGACAAAATTGTCCCTGGTGTAGTTTGGAAATTAATTATTCGGAGGCCTAAATGAGGGAATTTGGCTAAAATCCCGTGATCCCAGGTCTGTGCCCCGAGTCCAATTTCTCGGGCCGTTTCCAATCAACCTACCAAATATCGGCCCATTCTGACACCGTCGCGAGGGCGAAATTGTCCCGGGTGCGGTTTTTCTTTTGTTAATTTTCTGTCCAACACATCTTCAACCTGACATAATTAATACGAAAATTGATTATTCGGAGGCCTAAACGAAGGAATTTGGCTAAAATCCTGTGAACCCATATATGTGCCCCGAGTCCAATTTTTGGGGCCGTTTCCAATCAACCTGCCAAATTTCGTCCCATTCCGACACAGTCGCGACAAATGACAAAATTGCCCCGGGTGCGGTTTTGCTTTGTTAATTTTATGTCCAACACATCTTCAACCTGACATAATTAATACGAAAATTAATCATTCGGAGGCCTAAACGAGGGAATTTGGCGAAAATCTCCTGATCCCAAGTCTGTGCCCCGAGTCCAATTTCTGGGGCCATTTCAAATCAACCTACCAAATTTCGGCCCATTCCGACACCGTCACAACAAATGACGAAATTGCCCCTGGTACGATTTTTCTTTTTAAATTTTTTGTCTGACACTTCTTCAACCTGACATAATTAATACGGAAATTAATTATTCGGTGGCCTAAACAACGAAATTAGGCTAAAATCCCGTGATCCTGGTTTTGAGCCTCGTGTCCGATTTCTGGGGTCGTTTCCAATCGACCTGCCAAATTTTGGCCCATTCCGACACCGTCGCGACAAATTACAAAATTGCCCTGGTGCGATTTTTCTTTGTTAATTTTCTATCCAAAACTTCTTCAGCCTGACATAATTAATACGAAAATTAATTATTCGGAGGCCTAAACGAAGGAATTTAGCTAAAATCCCGTGATCTCGGGTCTTTACCCCGAGTCCAATTTTTGGGGCCGTTTCCAATCAACGTAACAAATTTCAACCCATTCCGACACCGTCGCGACAAATGACAAAATTGGCCCTGGTACGGTTTGAAAATTAATTATTCGAAGGCCTAAACGAGGGAATCTGGCTAAAATCTCGTGATCCCGGGTCTGTGCCTCGACTCCAATTTCTGGGGTCATTTCCAATCAAGCTGCCAAATTTCGACACATTCCGACACCGTCGCAAGGCCAAAATTGCCCCCGGTGCGGTTTTTCTTTATTAATTTTCTGTCCAACACTTCTTCAGCCTGACATAATTAATACGAAAATTTATTATTTGGAGGCCAAAACGATGGAATTCGGCTAAAATCCCGTGATCCCGGGTCCGTGCTCCTAGTCCAATTTCTAGGGCCGTTTCCAATCAACCTGCCAAATTTCGGCCCATTCCGACACTATCGCGACAAATGACGAAATTACCCCTGGTATGGTTTTTCTTTTTAAATTTTTTGTTTGACACTTCTTCAACCTGACATAATTAATACGAAAATTAATTATTCGGCGGCCTAAACGACGAAATTAAGCTAAAATTCCGTGATCCCAAGTCTGTGCCCCGAGTCCAATTTTTGGGGCCGTTTCCAATCAACCTTCCAAATTTTGGCCCATTCCGACACTGTCGTGACAAACGAAAAAATTGCCCCTGGTGCGGTTTTGAGTTGTTAAATTTCTGTCCAACACTTCTTCAACCTTACATAATTAATACGGAAATTAATTATTTGGAGTCCTAAACGAAGGAATTTGGCTAAAATCTCGTGTTCTCGGGTCTATGCCCCGAGTCCGATTTCTGGGGTCGTTTCCAATCAACCTGCCAAATTTCGGTCCATTCTGCCACCGTCACGACAAATAACAATATTACCCCTGGTGCGATTTTTCTTTATTAATTTTCTGTCCAACACTTCTTCAGACTGATATAATTAATAAGGAAATTAATTATTCGGAGGCCTAAACGAAGGAGTTTGGCTAAAATCCCGTGATCTCGGGTCTATGCCCCGAGTCCGATTTCTGGGGTCGTTTCCAATCAACCTGCCAAATTTCGGTCCATTCTGCCACCGTCACGACAAATAACAATATTGCCCCTGGTGCGATTTTTCTTTATTAATTTTCTGTCCAACACTTCTTCAGACTGATATAATTAATAAGGAAATTAATTATTCGGAGGCCTAAACGAGGAAATTTGTCTAAAATCCCGTGAACCCAGATCTGTGCCCCGAGTCCAACTTCTCGGGCCGTTTCCAATCAACATACCAAATTTCGACCCATTCCGACACCGTCGCGACAAATGACAAAATTGCCCGCGGTGTGGTTTTGCTCTGTTAATTTTCTGTCCAACACATCTTCAACCTGACATAATTAATACGAAAATTAATCATTCGGAGGCCTAAACGAGGGAATTTGGCGAAAATCTCCTGATCCCAGGTCTGTGCCCCGAGTCCAATTTCTGGGGCCGTTTTCAATCAACCTACCAAATTTCGGCCTATTCCGACACCGTCACGACAAATGACGAAATTGCCCACGGTGCAATTTTTCTTTTTAAATTTTTTGTCTGACACTTCCTCAACCTGACATAAATAATACGAAAATTGTTTATTCGGCGGCCTAAACGACGAAATTAGGCTAAAATCCCGTGATCCCAGTTTTGTGCCTCGTGTCCGATTTCTGGGGTCGTTTCCAATCAACCTGCCAAATTTCGACCCATTCCGACACCGTCGCGACAAATAACAAAATTGCCCTGGTGCGATTTTTCTTCGTTAATTTTCTATCCAACACTTCTTCAGCCTGACATAATTAATACGGAAATTAATTATTCAGAGGCCTAAACGAAGGAATTTGGCAAAAATCCCATGATCTCGAGTCTTTGCCCCGTGTCCAATTTTTGGGGCCGTTTCCAATCAACCTACCAAATTTCGACCCATTCCGACACCATCGCGACAAATGACGAAATTGCCTCGGGTGCGGTTTGGAAATTAATTATGCGGAGGCCTAAACGAGGGAATTTGGCTAAAATCCCGTGATCCCGGGTCTGTGCCTTGAGTCCAATTTCTGGGGTCGTTTCCAATCAACCTACCAAATTTCGACACATTCTGACACCGTCGCGAGGCCAAAATTGCCCCCGGTGCGATTTTTCTTTATTAATTTTCTGTCCAACACTTCTTCAGCCTGACATAATTAATACGAAAATTAATTATTTGGTGGCCTAAACGATGGAATTCGGCTAAAATCCCGTGATCCCGGGTCTGTGCTCCCAGTCCAATTTCTAGGGCTATTTCCAATCAACCTGCCAAATTTCAGCCCATTCCGACACCGTCACGACAAATGATGAAATTGTCCCTGCTGCGGCTTTGCGTTGTTAATCTTCTGTCCAATACAACTTTCGCCTAACATAATTAATACGAAAAATTAATTATTTGGAAGCCTAAACGAAAGAATTTGGCTAAAATCTCGGGATCTCGAGTCTATGCCCCAAGTCCAATTTCTGGGGCCGTTTCCAATCAACCTGCCAAATTTTGGCCCATTCCGACACTATCGCGACAAATGAAAAAATTACCTCTGGTGCGGTTTTGAGTTGTTAAATTTCTGTCCAACACTTCTTCAACCTTACATAATTAATACGGAAGTTAATTATTTGGAGTCCTAAACGAAGGAATTTGGCTAAAATCCCATGATCTCGGGTCTATGCCCCAAGTCCAATTTCTAGGCCGTTTCCAATCAACCTGCCAAATGTCAGTCCATTCTGCCACCGTCACGACAAATAACAATATTGCCCCTGGTGCGGTTTTTCTTTATTAATTTTCTGTCCAACACTTCTTCAGCCTGATGTAATTAATAAGGAAATTAATTATTCAGAGGCCTAAATGAAGGAATTTGACTAAAATCCCGTGATCCCAGGTACGTGCCCCGAGTCCAACTTCTCGGGTCATTTCCAATCAACTAGCCAAATTTCAGCCCATTCCGACACCGTCGCGACAAATGACGAAATTGCCCCTGCTGCGATTTTACGTTGTTAATTTTCTGTCCAGCACATCTTCAACCTGACATAATTGATTCGAAAATTAATTAATCGAAGGCCTAAACGAAGGAATTTGGCTATAATCCCGTGATCCCGGGTCTGTGCCCTGAGTCTAATTTCTGGGGCCGTTTCCAATCAACCTGCCAAATTTCGGCTCATTTTGACATCGTCGTGACAAATGATAAAATTGTCCCTGGTGTAGTTTGGAAATTAATTATTCAGAGACCTAAACGAGGGAATTTGGGTAAAATCCCGTAATCCCAGGTCTGTGCCTCGAGTCCAATTTCTCGCGTCGTTACCAATCAACCTACCAAATTTTGGCCCATTCCAACAGCGTCGCGAGGCTGAAATTGCCCCGAGTACGGTTTTTCTTTTGTTAATTTTCTGTCCAACACTTCTTCAACCTGACATAGTTAATATGGAAATTAATTATTCGGAGGCCTAAACGAAGGAGTTTGGTTAAAATCCCGTGAACCCAGATCTGTACCCCGAGTCCAATTTTTGGGGCCGTTTCCAATCAACCTGCCAAATTTCGTCCCATTTCGACACCATCGTGACAAATGACAAAATTGCCCCAGGTGCGATTTTGCTTTGTTAATTTTCTGTGCAACACATCTTCAGCCGTCAATTAATACGAAAATTAATTATTCGAAAGCCTAAACGAGGAAATTTGGCTAAAATCTCGTGATCCCAAGTCTTGGCCTCGAGTGCAATTTCTGGGGCCTTTTCCAATCAACCTACCAAATTTGGGACCATTCCGACACCGTCGCGAGAAATGACGAAATTGCCTCTGGTGCGGTTTTTCTTTTTAAATTTTTTGTTTGACACTTTTTCAACCTGACATAATTAATACGGAAATTAATTATTCGGCGGACTAAACGACGAAATTAGGTTAAAATCTCGTGATCTCGGTTCTGTGCCTCGTGTCCGATTTCTGGGGCCGTTTTCAATCAACCTGCCAAATTTATGCCCATTCCGACACCGTTGCGACAAATGACGAAATTGTCACTGCTGCGGCTTTGCGTTGTTAATCTTCTGTCCAATACAACTTCTGCCTCACATAATTAATATGGAAAATAAATTATTCGGAGGCCTAAATGAAAGAATTTGGCTAAAATCTCGGGATCCCGAATTTGTGCCCCGAGTCCAATTTCTGGGGCCGTTTCCAATCAACCTACCAAATTTTGGCCCATTCCGACACTGTCGCGACAAATGAAAAAATTGCCCCTGGTGCGGTTTTGAGTTGTTAAATTTCTGTCCAACACTTCTTCAACCTTACATAATTAATACGGAAGTTAATTATTTGGAGTCCTAAACGAAGGAATTTGGCTAAAATCCCATGATCTCGGGTCTATGCCCCGAGTCCAATTTCTGGGGCCGTTTCCAATCAACCTGCCAAATGTCGGTCCATTCTGCCACCGTCACGACAAATAACAATATTGCCCCTGGTGCGGTTTTTCTTTATTAATTTTCTGTCCAACACTTCTTCAGCCTGATTTAATTATTAAGGAAATTAATTATTCGGAGGCTTAAAGAAGGAATTTGGCTAAAATCTCGTGATCCCGGGTACGTGCCCGGAGTCCAACTTCTCGGGTCGTTTCCAATCAACTAGCCAAATTTCAGCCCATTCCTACACCGTCGCGATAAATGATGAAATTGCCCTTGCTGCGGTTTTGCGTTGTTAATTTTCTGTCCAGCACATCTTCAGCCTGACATAATTGATACGGAAATTAATTATTCAAAGGCCTAAACGAAGGAATTTGGCTAAAATCCCATGATCCCGGGTCTGTGCCCGGAGTCTAGTTTCTAGGGCCGTTACCAATCAACCTGCCAAATTTCGGCCCATTCCGACACCGTCGTGACAAATGACAAAATTGTCCATGGTGTAGTTTGGAAATTAATTATTCAGAGGCCTAAACGAGGGAATTTGGCTAAAATCTCGTGATCCGAGGTCTGTGCCTCGAGTCCAATTTCTCGGGCCGTTTCCAATCAACCTACCAAATTTTTGGCCCATTCCAACACCGTCGCGAGGCCGAAATTGCCTCGGGTGCGATTTTTCTTTTGTTAATTTTCTGTCCAACACTTCTTCAACCTGACATAATTAATACGGAAATTAATTATTTGGAGGTCTAAACAAAGAAATTTGGCTAAAATCCCGTGAACCCAGATCTGTGCCCCGAGTCCAATTTCTGGGGCTGTTTCCAATCAACCTGCCAAATTTCGTCCCATTCCGACACCATCGTGACAAATGACAAAATTGCCCCTGGTACGGTTTTGCTTTGTTAATTTTCTATCCAACACATCTTCAACCTGACATAATTATTACTAAAATTAATTATTCGAAGGCCTAAACGAGGGAATTTGGCTAAAATCTCGTGATCCCAGGTCTAGGCCCCAAGTCCAATTTCTGGGGCCGTTTCCAATCAACCTACCAAATTTCGGCCCATTCCGACACCGCCGCGAGAAATGACGAAATTGCCCCTGGTGCGGTTTTTCTTTTTAAATTTTTTGTTTGACACTTTTTCAACCTGACATAATTAATATGGAAATTAATTATTCGACGGCCTAATCGATGAAATTAGGGTAAAATACCGTGATCCCGGTTCTGTGCCTCGTGTCCGATTTCTGGGGTCGTTTCCAATCAACCTGCCAAATTTCAGCCTATTCCAACACCATCATGATGAATGACGAAAAAGCCCCTGGATCGGTTTTTCTTTTTTAATTTTTTGTTTGACACTTCTTCAACCTGACATAATTAATACAGAAATTAATTATTCGGCGGCCTAAATGACGAAATTAGGCTAAAATCTCGTGATCCCGGTTCTGTGCCTCGTCTCCGATTTCAGGGGCCTTTTCCAATCAACCTGCCAAATTTCGGCCCATTCCGACACCGTCGCGACAAATAACAAAATTGCCCGGGTGCGGTTTTTCTTTGTTAATTTTTTGTCCAACACTTTTTCAACCTGACATAATTAATATGAAAATTAATTATTCGAAGGCCTAAACGAAGGAATTTGGCTAAAAGCCTGTGATCCCGGGTCTGTGCCCCGAGTCTAATTTCTGGGGCTGTTTCCAATCAACCTGCCAAATTTCGGCCCATTCCGACACCGTCGTGACAAATGACAAAATTGTCCCTGGTGTAGTTAGGAAATTAATTATTCGGAGGCCTAAATGAGGGAATTTGGCTAAAATCCCGTGATCCCAGGTCTGTGCCTCGAGTCCAATTTTTTGGGCCGTTTCCAATGAACCTACCAAATTTCGGCCCATTCCGACACTGTCGAGAGGCCGAAATTGCCCCAGGTGTGGTTTTTCTTTTGTTAATTTTCTGTCCAACACTTCTTCAACCTGACATAATTAATAAGGAAATTAATTATTCGGAGGCCTAAACGAAGGAATTTGGCTAAAAATCCCGTGAACCCAAATCTATGCCCCGAGTCCAATTTCTGGGGCTGTTTCCAATCAACCTGCCAAATTTTGTCCCATTCCGACACCATCGTGACAAATGACAAAATTGCCCATGGTGCGATTTTGTTTTGTTAGTTTTCTGTCCAACACATCTTCAACCTGACATAATTAATACGAAAATTAATTATTCGAAGGCCTAAACGAGGGAATTTGGCTAAAATCTCGTGATCCCAGGTCTAGGCCCCGAGTCCAAATTCTGGGGCCGTTTCCAATCAACCTACCAAATTTCAGCCCATTCCGACACCGCCGCAACAAATGACGAAATTGCCCCTGGTGCGGTTTTTCTTTTTAAATTTTTTGCTCGACACTTCTTCAACCTGAGATAATTAATATGAAAATTAATTATTCGACGGCCTAAACGATGAAATTAGGCTAAAATCCCATGATCCCGGTTCGGTGCCTCGTGTCCGATTTCTGGGGCCGTTTCCAATCAACCTGCCAAATTTCGGCCCATTCCGACACCGTCGCGACAAATAACGAAATTACCCTGGTGCGGTTTTTCTTTGTTAATTTTCTGTCCAACACTTCTTCAACCTACCATAATTAATACGGAAAATAATTATTTGGAGGCCTAAACGAAGGAATTCGGCTAAAATCCCGTGAACCCAGATCTGTGCCTCGAGTCCAATTTCTGGGGCCATTTCCAATCTACCTGCCAAATTTCGGTCCATTCTGCCACTGTCACGACAAATAACAATATTGCCCCTGGTGCGGTTTTTCTTTATTAATTTTCTGTCTAGCACTTCTTCAGCCTAATATAATTAATAAGCAAATTAATTATTCGGAGGCCTAAACGAAGGAATTTGGCTAAAATCCCGTGATCCCGGGTATGTGCCCAGAGTCCAACTTCTCGGGTCGCTTCCAATCAACTAGCCAAATTTCGGCCCATTCCGACACCGTCGCGACAAATGATGAAATTGTCCCTGTTGCGATTTTGCATTGTCAATTTTCTATCCAGCACATCTTCAGCCTGACATAATTGATATGGAAATTAATTATTCGAAGGCCTAAACGAAGGAATTTAGCTAAAATCCTGTGATCCCGGGTGTGTGTCCCGAGTCTAATTTCTGGGGCCGTTTCCAATCAACCTTCCAAATTTCGGCCCATTCCGACACCGTCGTGACAAATGACAAAATTGTCCCTGGTGTAGTTTGGAAATTAATTATTCAGAGGCCTAAACGAGGGAATTTGGCTAAAATCCTGTGATCCCAGGTCTGTGCCTCGAGTCCAATTTCTCGGGCCATTTCTAATCAACCTACCAAATTTCGACCCATTCCGACACCGTCGCGAGGCCAAAATTGCCCCGGGTGCGGTTTTTCTTTTGTTAATTTTCTGTCCAACACTTCTTCAACCTGACATAATTAATACGGAAATTAATTATTCAGAGGCCTAAACGAAGGAATTTGGTTAAAATCCCGTGAACCCAGATCTGTGCCCCGAGTCCAATTTCTGGGTCCATTTGCAATCAACCTGCCAAATTTCGTCCCATTCGGACACCGTCGCGACAAATGACAAAATTGCCCCTGGTGCGGTTTTGCTTTGTTAATTTTCTATCCAACACATCTTCAACCTGACATATTTAATACGAAAATTAATTATTCGAAGACCTAAACGAGGGAATTTGGCTAAAATCTCGTGATCCCAAGTCTGGGCCCCGAGTCCAATTTCTTGGGCTGTTTCCAATCAACCTAGCAAATTTTAGCCCATTCCGACACCGCCACGACAAATGACGAAATTTCCCCTGGTGCGATTTTTCTTTTTAAATTTTTTGTTTGACACTTCTTCAACCTGACATAATTAATACGAAAATTAATTATTCGGCGGCCTAAATGACGAAATTAGGGTAAAATCCCGTGATCCCGGTTTTGTGCCTCATGTCCGATTTCTGGGGTCGTTTCCAATCAACCTGCCAAATTTGGGCTCATTCCGACATCGTCGCGACAAATAACAAAATTGCCCAGGTGCGGTTTTTCTTTGTTAATTTTTTGTCCAACACTTCTTCATCCTGATATAATTAATACGGAATTAATTATTCGGAGGCCTAAATGAAGGAATTTGGCTAAAATCCCGTGAACCCAGATCTGTGCCCCGAGTCCAATTTCTGGGACTGTTTCCAAACAACCTGCCAAATTTTGTCCCATTCCAACACTGTCGCGACAAATTACAAAAATGCCTCTGGTGCGATTTTGCTTTGTTAATTTTCTGTCCAACACATCTTCAGCCTAACATAATTAATACGAAAATTAATTATTCAGAGGCCTAGCAAAGGAATTTGGCTAAAATCCCGTGATCTCGGGTTTATGCCCCGAGTCCAATTTTTTAGGCCATTTCCAATCGACCTACCAAATTTCAACCCATTCCGACACCATCGCGAAGAATGACAAAATTGCCCCTGGTGTGGTTTGGAAATTAATTATTCGGAGGCCTAAACGAGGGAATTTGGCTAAAATCCTGTGATCCCGAGTCTGTGCCTCAAGTTCAATTTCTGGGGTCGTTCCCAATCAACCTGCCAAATTTTGACACATTTCGACACCGTTGCAAGGCCAAAATTGCCCCTGGTGCAGTTTTTCTTCATTAATTTTCTGTCCAACACTTCTTCAGCCTGACATAATTAATACAAAAATTAATTATTTGGCAGCCTAAACGATGGAATTTGGCTAAAATCCCGTGATCCCAGGTCCGTGCTCCTAGTCCAATTTCTAGGGCCATTTCCAATGAACTTGTCAAATTTCGGCCCATTCCGACACCGTTGCGACAAATGACGAAATTGCCGCTGCTACGGTTTTGCGTTGTTAATCTTCTGTCCAACATAATTTCTGCTTAACATAATTAATACGGAAATTAATTATTCGGAGGCCTAAATGAAAGAATTTGGCTAAAATCACGGGATCCCGTGTCTGTGCCCCGAGTCCAATTTCTGGGGCCGTTTCCAATCAACCTGCCAAATTTTGGCCCATTCCGACACTGTCGCGACAAATGAAAAAATTACCCCAGTGTGGTTTTGAGTTGTTAAATTTCTGTCCAGCACTTCTTCAACCTTACATAATTAATACGGTAATTAATTATTTGGAGTCCTAAACGAAGGAATTTGGCTAAAATCCCATGATCTCGGGTCTATGCCCCGAGTCCAATTTCTGGGGTCATTTCCAATCAACCTGCCAAATTTCGGTCCATTCTGCCACCATCACGACAAATAAAAATATAGCCCCTGGTGCAATTTTTCTTTATTAATTTTCTGTCCAACACTTCTTCAGCCTGATATAATTAATAAGGAAATTAATTATTCGGAGGCCAAAATGAAGGAATTTGGCTAAAATCTCGTGATCCCGGGTATGTGCATCAAGTCCAACTTCTCGGCTCGTTTCCAATCAACTAGCCAAATTTCGGCCCATTCTGACACCGTCGCGACAAATGACGAAATTGCCCCTGCTGCGGTTTTGTGTTTTTAATTTTCTTTCCAGTACATCTTCAGCCTGACATAATTAATACGAAAATTAATTATTCAAAGGCCTAAATGAAGGAATTTGGCTAAAATTCCGTGATCTCGGATCTGTGCCCCGAGTCTAATTTCTGGGGCCGTTTCCAATCAACATGCCAAATTTCGGCCCATTCCGACACCGTCATGACTTATGACAAAATTGTCCCCGGTGTAGTTTGGAAATTAATTATTCGTAAGTCTAAACGAGGGAATTTGGATAAAATCTCGTGATCCCAGGTTTGTGCCCCGAGTCCAATTTCTCGAGCCGTTTCCAATCAACCTACCAAATTTCGGCCCATTCCGACACCATCGCGAGGCCAAAATTGCCCGAGGTGCGGTTTTTCTTTGTTAATTTTCTGTCCAACACTTCTTCAACCTTACATAATTAATACGGAAATTAATTCGGCCCATTCCGACACTGTCGCGACAAATTAAAAAATTGCCCCCAGTGTGGTTTTGAGTTGTTAAATTTCTGTCCAGCACTTCTTCAACCTTACATAATTAATACGGTAATTAATTATTTGGAGTCCTAAACGAAGGAATTTGGCTAAAATCCCATGATCTCGGGTCTATGCCCCGAGTCCAATTTCTGGGGTCGTTTCCAATCAACCTGCCAAATTTCAGTCCATTCTGCCACCATCACGACAAATAACAATATTGCCCCTGGTGCAATTTTTCTTTATTAATTTTCTGTCCAACACTTCTTCAGCCTGATATAATTAATAAGGAAATTAATTATTCGGAGGCCAAAATGAAGGAATTTGGCTAAAATCTCGTGATCCCGGGTATGTGCATCAAGTCCAACTTCTCGGCTCGTTTCCAATCAACTAGCCAAATTTCGGCCCATTCTGACACCGTCGCGACAAATGACGAAATTGCCCCTGCTGCGGTTTTGTGTTTTTAATTTTCTTTCCAGTACATCTTCAGCCTGACATAATTAATATGAAAATTAATTATTCAGAGGCCTAAATGAAGGAATTTGGCTAAAATCCCATGATCTCGGATCTGTGCCCCGAGTCTAATTTCTGGGGCCGTTCCAATCAACATGCCAAATTTCGGCCCATTCCGACACCGTTGTGACTTATGACAAAATTGTCCCCGGTGTAGTTTGGAAATTAATTATTCGGAAGTCTAAACGAGGGAATTTGGATAAAATCCCGTGATCCCAGGTTTGTGCCCCGACTCCAATTTCTCGAGCCGTTTCCAATCAACCTACCAAATTTCGGCCCATTCCGACACCGTCGCGAGGCCAAAATTGCCCGAGGTGCGGTTTTTCTTTGTTAATTTTCTGTCCAACACTTCTTCAACCTTACATAATTAATACGGAAACTAATTATTCGGAGGCCTAAACGAAGGAATTTGGCTAAAATCCCGTGAACCCCGATCTATGCCCCGACTCCAATTTTTGGGGTCGTTTCCAATCAATCTGCCAAATTTCGTTCCATTCCGACACCGTCGCGACAAATGACAAAATTGCCCCTGGTGCGGTTTTGCTTTGTTAATTGTCTGTCCAACACATCTTCAACCTGGCATAATTAATACGAAAATTAATTATTCGGAGGCCTAAATGAGGGAATTTAGCTAAAATCTCGTGATCTCAGGTTTGGGCCCCGAGTCCAATTCCTGGGGCCGTTTTCAATCAACCTACCAAATTTCGGCCAATTCCGACACCGTCGCAACAAATGACGAAATTACCCCTGGTGCGGTTTTTCTTTTTAAATTTTTTATCTGACACTTCTTCAACCTGACATAATTAATATGAAAATTAATTATTCGGCGGTCTGAACGAAGAAATTTGGCTAAAATCCCGTGCTCCCCGTTCTGTGCCTCATGTTCGATTTCTGGGGCCGTTTCCAATCAACCTGCCAAATTTCAGCCCATTCCGACACCGTCGCAACAAATAACAAAATTGCCCTGGTGCGGTTTTTCTTTGTTAATTTTCTGTCCAATACTTCTTCAGCCTGACATAATTAATACGGAAATTAATTATTCGAAGGCCTAAACGAATGAATTTGGATAAAATCCAATGATCTCGGGTCTATGCCCGAGTCCAATTTCTGGGGCCGTTTCTAGTCAACCAACTAAATTTCGACCCATTCCGACACTGTCGCGACAAATGACAAAACTGCCCCTGGTGTCGTCTGGAAATTAATTATTCGGAGGCCAAAACGAGGGAATTTAGCTAAAATCTCGTGATCCCGGGTCTGTGCCTCGATTCCAATTTCTAGGGTCATTTCCAATCAACCTGCCAAATTTTTGCCCATTCCGACATCATCGCAAGGTCGAAATTGCCTCTGGTACGATTTTTCTTTATTAATTTTCTGTCCAACACTTCTTCAGCCTGACATAATTAATACGAAAATTAATTATTTGGAGGCCTAAATGATGGAATTTGGCTAAAATCCCATGATCTCGGGTCTGTGCCTCGAGTCCAATTTCTAGGACCGTTACCAGTTAACCTGCCAAATTTCGGCCCATTCCGACACCGTCGCGACAAATGACAAAATAGCACTTGGTGCGATTTTGCATTGTTAATTTTCTGTCCAACACATCTTCACCCTGACATAATTAATACGGAAATTAATTATTCGGAGGCCTAAACGAACGAATTTTGCAAAAATCCCGTGATCCCAGGTCTGTGCCCCGAGTCAAATTTCTCGAGCCGTTTCCAATCAACCTGCCAAATTTCGGCTCATTCTGACACCGTCGGGACAAATGACGAAATTGCCCCTGGCGTCTTTTTTTTTTCTTTCCAACACTTCTTCAAGCTGACATAATTAGTACGGAAATTAATTATTCGGAGGCCTAAACGAAGGAATTCGGTCAAAATCCCGTGATTCCGATTCTGTGCCCCAACTCCAATTTCTGGGGCCGTTTCCAATCAACCTGCCAAATTTCGGCCCATTCCCACACCGTCGCAACAAATGACAAAATTGCCCCTGGTGCGGTTTTGCGTTGTTAATTTTCTGTCCAACAATTCTTCAACCTGACATAATTAATACGAAAATTATTCGAAGGCCTAAAAGAAGGAATTTGGCTAAAATCCCGTGATCCGGGGTCTGTGCCTCGACTCCAATTTTTGGGGCAATTTCCTATCAACCTGCCAAATTTTGGCCCATTCCAACACCTTCGTGACGAATGACAAAATTGCCCATGGTGCGGTTTTTCTTTGTTAATTTTCTGTCCAACACTTCTGCATCCTGACTTAATTAATGCGAAAATTAATTATTCGACGGCCTAAACGAAGGAATTTACCTAAACTCCCGTGATCCCGGGTATGTGCCCCCCGTCCAATTTCTCGAGCCGTTTCCAATCAACCTACCCAATTTCGGCCCATTCCCACACGGTCCTGACAAATGACGAAATTGCCACTGGTGCGGTTTTTCTTTGATTAATTTCTGTCCAACACTTCTTCAAGCTGACATAATTAATACGAAAATGAATTATTCGGAGGCATAAACGAAAGAATTTGGCTAAAATCCCGTGATCCCGGGTCTATACCACGAGTCCAATTTCTGGGGCCGTTTCCAATCGACCTGCCAAATTTCGGCCCATTCTGACATCGTCGTGCCAAATGACAAAATTGCCCCTTGTGCGGTTTTTTCTTTGTTAATTTTCTGTCCAACACTTCTTCAACCTAACCTAATTAATACAGAAATTAATTATTCCGAGGTCTAAACGAACGAATTTGGCTAAAATCCCGTGATCCCAGGTTTGCGCCCGACTCCAATTTCTGGGGCCGTTTCCAATCAACCTGTCAAATTTCAGCCCATTCCGACGCCGTCGCAACAAATGACGAAATTAACCCTGGTGCTGTTTTTCTTTGTTAATTTTCTGTCGAACACATCTTCAACCTAACACAAAATAATACGAAAATGAATTATTCGGAGGCCTAAACGAGGGAATTTGGCTAAAATCCCGTGATCCCGGGTCTGTGCCCCGAGTCTATTTTCTGGGGACGTTTCCAATCAACCTGCCAAATTTCGGCCCATTCCGACACCGTCGTGAGAAATGTTGGAATTGCCACTGGTGCGGTTTTTCTATGATTATTTTCTGTCCAACACTTCTTCTACCTAACTTATTTAATACGAAAATTAATTATTCGGAGGCCTAAACGAAGGAATTTGGCTAAAATCCCGTGATCCCGGGTTTGTGCCTCTAGTACAATTTCTGAGGCTTTTTCCAATCAACCTGCCAAATTTCGGCCCATTCCGACACCGTTGAGACAAATAACGAAATTGCCCCTGGTGCGGTTTTGCGTTGTTAATTTTCTATCCAACACATCTTCAATCTGGCATAATTAATACGGAAATTAATTATTCGGAGGCCTAAACGAAGAAATTTGGGTAAAATCCCGTGATCCCGAGTTTGTGCCCCGAGTCCAATTTCTGGGGCCGTTTCCAATCAACCCACCAAATTTCGGCCCATTCCGACACCGTGGCACCAAATGATGAAATTGCCCCAGGTTTGGTTTTTCTTTGTTAATTTTTTGTCCAACATTTCTTCAACTTGACATAATTAATACGGAAATTAATTATTCGGAGGCCTAAACGAAGGAATTTGGCTAAAATCCCATGATCCCGGGTCTGTGCCCCGAGTCCAATTTCTGGGGCCATTTCCAATCAACTTGCCAAATTTCGGCCCATTCCGACACCAGCGAGACAAATGACAAAATTGCCCCTGGTGCGGTCTGGCGTTGTTAATTTTCTGTCCAACACATCTTCAACCTAACATAATTAATACAGAAATTAATTATTCGAAGGCCTAAACTAAGGAATTAGGGTAAAATCCCGTGATCCAAGGTTTGTGCCCTGAGTCAAATTTCTGGGGCCGTTTCCAATCAACTGCCAAATTTCGCGCCGATTCCGACACCGTCGCGCCAAATGACGAAATTGCCCCTAGTGCGATTTTTCTTTGTTAAATTTATGTCCAACAATTCTACAATCTCCCATAATTAATGCGAAAATTAATTATTCGGAGGTCTAAACAAAGAAATTTGGCTAAAGTTCCGTGATCCCGGGTTTTTGCCCCAGTCCAATTTCTGGGTCCGTTTCCAATCAACCTGTCAAATTTCAACCCATTATGACCTAGTCTCGACAAATGACGAAATTGCCCTTGGTGCGGTTTTTCTTTGTTAATTTTCTGTCCAACACTTCTTCAGCCTAAATTAATTAATACGAAAATTAATTATTCGGAGGCCTAAACGAAGAAATTCGCCAAAAATCCCATGATCCCGAGTATGTGCCCCCCATCCAATTTCTCGAATCGTTTCCAATCAACCTACCCAATTTCGGCCCATTCCCACACGGTTGCGACAAATGACGAAATTGCTGCTGGTGCGATTTTTCTTTGATTAATTTCTATCCAACACTTCATCAACCTGACATAATTAATAAGAAAATGAATTATTCGGAGGCCTAAACGAAGGAATTTGGCTAAAATCCCGTGATCCCGGGCCTATAACTCGAGTCCAATTTCTGGGGCCATTTCCAATCAACCTGCCAAATTTCGACCCATTCCGACACCGTCGCGCCAAATGACAAAATTGCCCCTTGTGCAGTTTTTTCTTTGTTAATTTTCTGTCCAACACTTCTTCAACCTGACATAATCAATACGGAAATTAATTATTCGGAGGTCTAAATGAACGAATTTGGCTAAAATCCCGTGATCCCGGGTTTGTGCCCGACTCCAATTTCTAGGGCCGTTTCCAATCAACCTGTCAAATTTCAGCCCATTCCGACGCCGTCACGACAAATGATGAAATTAACCCTAGTGCGATTTTTTTATGTTAATTTTCTATCCAACACATCTTCAACCTAACATAAAATAATACGGAAATGAACTATTCGGAGGCCTAAACGAGGGAATTTGGCTAAAATCCCGTGATCCCAGGTCTATGCCCCGAGTCCAATTTCTGGGGCCGTTGCCAATCAACCTGCCAAATTTCGGCCCAATCCGACACCGTCGCAACAAATGACAAAATTGCCCCTGGTGCGGTTTTGCGTTGTTAATTTTCTGTCCAACACTTCTTCAACCTGACATAATTAATACGAAAATTATTCGGAGGCCTAAACTAAGGAATTTGGCTAAAATCCCGTGATCCGGGGTCTGTGCCCCGACTCCAATTTCTGGGGCCATTTCCTATCAACTTACCAAATTTTGGCCCATTCCAACACCTTCGCGACAAATGACAAAATTGCCCCTGGTGCGGTTTTACTTTGTTAAATTTCTGTCCAACACTTTTTCAGCCTGACTTAATTAATGCGAAAATCAATTATTCGGAGGCCTAAACGAAAGAATTTATCTAAACTCCCGTGATCCCGGGTATGTGCCCCCGTCCAATTTCTCGAGCCGTTTCCAATCAACCTACCCAATTTCGGCCCATTCCCACACGGTCCCGAAAAATGACGAGATTGCCACTGGTGCTATTTTTCTTTGATTAATTTCAGTCCAACACTTCTTCAACCTGACATAATTAATACGAAAATGAATTATTCGAAGGCCTAAACGAAGGAATTTGGCTAAAATCTCGTGATCCCGGGTCTATACCCCGAGTCCAATTTCTGGGGTCATTCCAATCGACCTGTCAAATTTTGGCCCATTCTGACATCGTCGCGCCAAATGACAAAATTGCCCATTATGCGATTTTTTCTTTGTTAATTTTCTGTCCAACACTTCTTCAACCTAACATAATTAACACGAAAATTAATTATTCGGAGGTCTAAATGAACGAATTTGGCTAAAATCCCGTGATCCCGGGTTTGTGCCCGACTCCAATTTCTGGGGCCATTTCCAATCAACCTGTCAAATTTCAGCCCATTCCGACGCCGTCGCGACAAATGACGAAATTAACCCTGGTGCGGCTTTTCTTTGTTAATTTTCTGACCAACACAACTTCAACCTAACCTAAAATAATACGAAAATGAATTATTCGGAGGCCTAAACGAGGGAATTTGGCTAAAATCCCATGATCCTGGGTCTGTGCCCCGAGTCCATTTTCTGGGGACGTTTCCAATCAACCTGCCAAATTTCGGCCCATTCCGACATCGTCGTGAGAAATGACGAAATTGCCGCCGCTGCAGTTTTTCTTTGATTATTTTTTGTCCAACACTTCTTCTACCTGACATATTTAATACGAAAATTAATTAATCGGAGGCCTAAACGAAGGAATTTGGCTAAAATCCCTTGATCCCGAGTTTGCGCCTCGAGTACAATTTCTGAGACTATTTCCATTCAACCTGTCAAATTTCGGCCCATTCCGACACCGTTGAGACAAAGAACGAAATTGCACCTGCTGCGGCTTTGCATTGTTAATTTTCTGTCCAACACATCTTCAACCTGGCATAATTAATATGAAAATTAATTATTCGGAGGCCTAAACGAAGAAATTTGGCTAAAATCCCGTGATCCCGGGTCTGTGCCCCGAGTCCAATTTCTGGGCCGTTTCCAATCAACCTGCCAACTTTCGGCCCATTCCGACACCGTCGCAGCAAATAACAAAATTGCCCTGGTGCGGTTTTTCTTTGTTAATTTTCTGTCCAACACTTCTTCAACCTGACATAATTAATAAGGAAATTTATTATTCGAAGACCTAAACGAGGGAATTTAGCTAAAATCTCGTGATCCTGGGTCTGTACCTCGACTCCAATTTCTAGGGTCATTTCGAATCAACCTGCCAAATTTCGGCCCATTCCGACACCGTCGGGACAAATGACGAAATTAATCCTGGTGCGGTTTTTCTTTGTTAATTTTCTGTCTAACACATCTTCAACCTGACATAATTAATACGAAAATGAATTATTCGAAGGCCTAAACGAAGGAATTTGGCAAAAATCCCTTGATCCGGGGTCTGTGCCTCGACTCCAATTTCTAGGGTCATTTCGAATCAACCTGCCAAATTTCGGCCCATTCCGACACCGTCGGGACAAATGACGAAATTAATCCTGGTGCGGTTTTTCTTTGTTAATTTTCTGTCTAACACATCTTCAACCTGACATAATTAATACGAAAATGAATTATTCGAAGGCCTAAACGAAGGAATTTGGCAAAAATCCCTTGATCCGGGGTCTGTGCCTCGACTCCAATTTCTAGGGTCATTTCGAATCAACCTGCCAAATTTCGGCCCATTCCGACACCGTCGGGACAAATGACGAAATTAATCCTGGTGCGGTTTTTCTTTGTTAATTTTCTGTCCAACACTTCTTCAACCTGACATAATTAATACGAAAATTATTCGGAGGCCTAAACGAAGGAATTTGGCAAAAATCCCTTGATCCGGGGTCTGTGCCTCGACTCCAATTTCTGGGGCCATTTCCTATCAACCTGCCAAATTTTGGCCCATTCCGACACCGTGGCACCAAATGATGAAATTGCCCCAGGTTACATAATTAATATGGAAATTAATTATTCGAAGGCCTAAACAAAGGAATTTGGCTAAAATCCAATGATCCCGGGTCTGTGCCCCGAGTCCAATTTCTGGGGCCGTTTTCAATCAACCTGCCAAATTTTGACCCATTCCGACACCGACAAGACAAATGACAAAATTGTCCCTGGTATGGTTTGGCGTTGTTAATTTTATGTCCAACACATCTTCAACCTAACATAATTAATACAGAAATTAATTATTCGAAGGCCTAAACCAAGGAATTAGGGTAAAATCTCGTGATCCAGGGTTTGTGCCCTGAGTCCAATTTCTGGGGCGATTTCCAATCAACCTGCCAAATTTCGACCAATTCTGACACCGTCGCGCCAAATGACGAAATTGCCCCAGGTGCGATTTTTCTTTGTTAATTTTTTGTCCAACAGTTCTACAACCTCACATAATTAATGCGAAAATTAATTATTCGGAGGTCTAAACGAAGGAATTTAGCTAAAATCCCGTGATCCTAGGTTCATGCCCGAGTCCAATTTCTAGGGCCGTTTCCAATCAACCTGTCAAATTTCAGCCCATTATGACCTAGTCTCAACAAATGACGAAATTGCCCCTGGTGCGATTTTTCTTTGTTAATTTTCTGTCCAACACTTCTTCAGCCTAACTTAATTACTACGAAAATTAATTATTCTGAGGCCTAAACGAAGGAATTTACCTAAAATCCCGTAATCCCGGGTATGTGCCCCTCGTTCAATTTCTCGAGCCGTTTCCAATCAACCTACCCAATTTCAGCCCATTCCCACACGGTCGCGATAAATGACGAAATTGACGCTGGTGCGGTTTTTCTTTGATTAATTTCTGTCCAACACTTCTTCAACCTGACATAATTAATACGAAAATGAATTATTCGGAGGCCTAAACTAAGGAATTTGGTTAAAATCCCGTGATCCCGATTTATAACTCGATTCCAATTTCTGGGGCCGTTTCCAATCAACCTGCCAAATTTTGGCCCATTCCGACACCGTCGCGCCAAATGACAAAATTGCCCCTTGTGCGGTTTTTTCTTTGTTAATTTTTTGTCCAACACTTCTTCTACCTGACATAATTAATACGGAAATTAATTATTCGGAGGTCTAAACGAACGAATTTGGCTAAAATCCCGTGATCTCGGGTTTGTACCCGACTCCAATGTCTGGGGTCGTTTCCAATCAACCTGTCAAATTTCAGCCCATTCCGACGCCATCGCGACAAATGACGAAATTAATCCTGGTGCGGTTTTTCTTTGTTAATTCTCTATCCAACACATCTTCAACCTAACCCAAAATAATACGGAAATGAATTATTCAGAGGCCTAAACGAGGGAATTTGGCTAAAATCCCGTGATCCAGGGCCTATAACTGGAGTCCAATTTCTGGGGCGATTTCCAATCAACCTGCCAAATTTCGACCGATTCTGACACCGTCGCGCCAAATGACGAAATTGCCCCAGGTGCGATTTTTCTTTGTTAATTTTTTGTCCAACAGTTCTACAACCTCACATAATTAATGCGAAAATTAATTATTCGGAGGTCTAAACGAAGGAATTTGGCTAAAATCCCGTGATCCTGGGTTCGTGCCCGAGTCCAATTTCTAGGGCCGTTTCCAATCAACCTGTCAAATTTCAGCCCATTCCGACGCCATCGCGACAAATGACGAAATTAATCCTGGTGCGGTTTTTCTTTGTTAATTCTCTATCCAACACATCTTCAACCTAACCCAAAATAATACGGAAATGAATTATTCAGAGGCCTAAACGAGGGAATTTGGCTAAAATCCCGTGATCCAGGGCCTATAACTGGAGTCCAATTTCTGGGGCGATTTCCAATCAACCTGCCAAATTTCGACCGATTCTGACACCGTCGCGCCAAATGACGAAATTGCCCCAGGTGCGATTTTTCTTTGTTAATTTTTTGTCCAACAGTTCTACAACCTCACATAATTAATGCGAAAATTAATTATTCGGAGGTCTAAACGAAGGAATTTGGCTAAAATCCCGTGATCCTGGGTTCGTGCCCGAGTCCAATTTCTAGGGCCGTTTCCAATCAACCTGTCAAATTTCAGCCCATTCCGACGCCATCGCGACAAATGACGAAATTAATCCTGGTGCGGTTTTTCTTTGTTAATTCTCTATCCAACACATCTTCAACCTAACCCAAAATAATACGGAAATGAATTATTCAGAGGCCTAAACGAGGGAATTTGGCTAAAATCCCGTGATCCAGGGCCTATAACTGGAGTCCAATTTCTGGGGCGATTTCCAATCAACCTGCCAAATTTCGACCGATTCTGACACCGTCGCGCCAAATGACGAAATTGCCCCAGGTGCGATTTTTCTTTGTTAATTTTTTGTCCAACAGTTCTACAACCTCACATAATTAATGCGAAAATTAATTATTCGGAGGTCTAAACGAAGGAATTTGGCTAAAATCCCGTGATCCTGGGTTCGTGCCCGAGTCCAATTTCTAGGGCCGTTTCCAATCAACCTGTCAAATTTCAGCCCATTCCGACGCCATCGCGACAAATGACGAAATTAATCCTGGTGCGGTTTTTCTTTGTTAATTCTCTATCCAACACATCTTCAACCTAACCCAAAATAATACGGAAATGAATTATTCAGAGGCCTAAACGAGGGAATTTGGCTAAAATCCCGTGATCCAGGGCCTATAACTGGAGTCCAATTTCTGGGGCGATTTCCAATCAACCTGCCAAATTTCGACCGATTCTGACACCGTCGCGCCAAATGACGAAATTGCCCCAGGTGCGATTTTTCTTTGTTAATTTTTTGTCCAACAGTTCTACAACCTCACATAATTAATGCGAAAATTAATTATTCGGAGGTCTAAACGAAGGAATTTGGCTAAAATCCCGTGATCCTGGGTTCGTGCCCGAGTCCAATTTCTAGGGCCGTTTCCAATCAACCTGTCAAATTTCAGCCCATTATGACCTAGTCTCGACAAATGACGAAATTGCCCCTAGTGCGATTTTTCTTTTATAATTTTTTGTCCAACACTTCTTCAGCCTAACTTAATTACTACGAAAATTAATTATTCGGAGGCCTAAACGAAGGAATTTACCTAAAATCCCGTAATCCCGGGTATGTGCCCCTCGTTCAATTTCTCGAGCCGTTTCCAATCAACCTACCCAATTTCAGCCCATTCCCACACGGTCGCGATAAATGACGAAATTGACGCTGGTGCGGTTTTTCTTTGATTAATTTCTGTCCAACACTTCTTCAACCTGACATAATTAATACGAAAATGAATTATTTGGAGGCCTAAACTAAGTAATTTGGTTAAAATCCCGTGATCCCGATTTATAACTCGATTCCAATTTCTGGGGCCGTTTCCAATCAACCTGCCAAATTTTGGCCCATTCCGACACCGTCGCGCCAAATGACAAAATTGCCCCTTGTGCGGTTTTTTCTTTGTTAATTTTCTGTCCAACACTTCTTCTACCTGACATAATTAATACGGAAATTAATTATTCGGAGGTCTAAACGAACGAATTTGGCTAAAATCCCGTGATCCCGGGTCTATGCCCCGAGTCCATTTTCTGGGGCCGTTTCCAGTCAACCTGCCAAATTTTGGCCCATTCCAATACCGTCGTGAGAAATGATGAAATTGCCGCTGGTGCGGTTTTTCTTTGATTATTTTCTGTCCAACACTTCTTCTACCTGACATAATTAATACGGAAATTAATTATTCGGAGGTCTAAACGAACGAATTTGGCTAAAATCCCGTGATCCCGGGTCTATGCCCCGAGTCCATTTTCTGGGGCCGTTTCCAGTCAACCTGCCAAATTTTGGCCCATTCCAATACCGTCGTGAGAAATGATGAAATTGCCGCTGGTGCGGTTTTTCTTTGATTATTTTCTGTCCAACACTTCTTCTACCTGACTTATTTAATACGAAAATTAATTATTCAGAGGCCTAAATGAAGGAATTTGGCTAAAATCCCGTGATCCTGGGTTTGTGCCTCGAATACAATTTCTGACGCTTTTTCCAATCAACCTGCCAAATTTCGGCCCATTCCGACAACGTTGAGACAAATAACGAAATTGCCCCTGGTGTGGTTTTGCGTTGTTAATTTTCTATCCAACACATCTTCAATCTGGCATAATTAATACGAAAATTAACTATTCGGAGGCCAGAACGAAGAAATTTGGGTAAAATCCCGTGATCCCAGGTTTGTGCCTCGAGTCCAATTTCTGGGGCTGTTTCCTATCAACCTGCCAAATTTCGGCCCATTCCAACACCGTGGCACCAAATGATGAAATTGCCCCAGGTTTGGTTTTTCTTTGTTAATTTTTTGTCCAACATTTCTTCAACTTGACATAATTAATATGGAAATGAATTATTCGGAGGTCTAAATGAAGGAATTTGGCTAAAATCCTGTGATCCCGGGTTTGTGCCCGAGTCCAATTTCTGGGGCCGTTTCCAATCAACCATTAATACAGAAATTAATTATTCGAAGGCCTAAACCAAGGAATTAGGGTAAAATCCCGTGATCCAGGGTTTGTGCCCTGAGACCAATTTCTGGCACCGTTTCCAATCAACCTGCCAAATTTAAGCCGATTCCGACACCGTCGCGCCAAATGACGAAATTACCCCTGGTGCGATTTTTCTTTGTTAATTTTCTGTCTAACAGTTCTACAACCTCACATAATTAATATGGAAATGAATTATTCGGAGGTCTAAATGAAGGAATTTGGCTAAAATCCTGTGATCCCGGGTTTGTGCCCGAGTCCAATTTCTGGGGCCGTTTCCAATCAACCTGTCAAATTTCAGCCCATTCCGACGCCGTCTCGACAAATGATGAAATTGCCCCTGGTGAGGTTTTTTTTGTTAATTTTCTGTCCAACACATCTTCAACCTGACATAAAATAATACGAAAATGAATTATTCGGAGGCCTAAACGAGGAAATTTCGATAAAATCCTGTGATCCCGGCTCTGTACCCTGAGTCCATTTTCTAGGGCCGTTTCCAATCAACCGGCCAAATTTCGACCCATTCCGACACCGTCGCGAGGCCGAAATTGTCCCTGGTGCGGTTTTCTTTGTTAATTTTCTGTCCAACTATCTTCAACCTGACATAATTAATACGAAAATTAATTATTTGTAGGCCTAAACGAAGGATTTTAGCCAAAATCTCCGGATCCAGGGTCTGTGCCCTGAGTCAAATTTTTAGGGCCGTTTCCAATAAACTTGCCAAATTTCGGTCCAATCCGACACCGTCGTGGCAAATGACAAAATTGCCCCTAGTACAGTTTTACGTTGTTAATATTCTATCCAACACATCTTCAACCTGAAATAATTAATACAAAAATTAATTATTCGGAGGCCTAAATGAAGGAATTTGGTTAAAATCCCGTGATCCCGGGTCTGTGCCTCGAGTCCAATTTCTCTGGCCGTTTCCAATCAACTTGCCAAAATTTGGCCCATTCCAACACGGTCGCGACAAATGACGAAATTGCCCCTGGTGCCGTTTTTCTTTCAAAATTTTCTGTTCAACACTTCTTCAACCTGACATAATTAATACGGAAATTAATTTTTCGGAGGCCTAAACGACGGAATTTGGCTAAAATCCTGTGATCCTGGGTCTGTACTCCGAGTCCAAATTCTGGGGCCGTTTCCAATCAACCTGCCAAATTTCGGCCCATTCCGACACCGTCGCGACAAATGACAAAAGTGCTCCTGATGCAGTTTTGCGTTGTAAATTTGCTGTCCAACACATCTTCAACCTTACATAATTAATACGAAAATTAATTATTCGGAGGCCTAAACGTAGGAATTTGGCTAAAATCTCGTGATCTCAGGTACGTGCCCCGAGTCATATTTCTCGGGCCGCTTTCAATCAACCTGCCAAATTTCGGCCCATTCCGACACCGTCGCGACAAATGATGAAATTAACCCTGCTGCGGTTTTGCGTTGTTAATTTTCTGTCCAACACATCTTCAGCCTGACACAATTAATACGAAAATTAATCATTCGGACGCCTAAACGAAGGAATTTGGCTAAAATCCTGGGATCCCAGGTCTGTGCCCCGAGTCCAATTTCTGGGATCGTTTTCAATCAACCTACTAAATTTCGGACCATTCCAACACCGTAGCGACAAATGACAAAATTGCCCCTGGTGTATTTTGGAAATTAATTATTCGGAGGCCTAAACTAGGGAATTTGGCTAAAATCCCTTGATCCCGAGTCTGTACCTTGAGTCTAATTTCTCGAGCCGTTTCCAATCAACCTGCCAAATTTCGGTCCATTCCGACACCGTCGCGAGGCCGAAATTACCGCTGGTACGGTTTTTCTTTGTTAAATTTCTATCTAACGTGAGATAATTAATACGAAAATTAATTATTCGGAGGCCTAAATAAAGGAATTTGGCTAAAATCTCGTGATCCCGGGTCTGTGCCCCGAGTACAATTTTTGGGGCCATTTCCAAACAACCTGCCAAATTTCGGCCCATTCCACACCGTCGCGATAAATGACAAAATTGCCCTTGGTGCGGTTTTGCGTGGTTAATTTTCTGTCCCACACTTCTTCAACCCTACATAATTAATACGAAAATTAGTTATTCAGAGGCCTAAACGAAGGGATTTGGCTTAAATCCCGTGATCCCGGGTCTGTGCCCCGAGTCCAATTTCTGGGGCTGTTTCCAATCAACGTACCAAATTTCATCCCATTCCGACACCGCCGCGACAAATGACGAAATTTCCACTAGTACGGTTTTTCTTTGTTAATTTTCTGCCCAACACTTCTTCAACCTGACATAATTAATACGGAAATTAATTAGTCGAAGGCCTAAATGAAGGAATTCAGCTAAAATCCCATGATCCCGGGTCGATGCCCCGACTCCAGTTTCTAGGGCCGTTTCCAATCAACCTACCAAATTTCGGCCCATTCCGATACTGTCACGAGAAATGACAAAATTGTCCCTGGTGCGGTTTTGCGCTGTTAATTTTCTGTCCAACACATCTTCAAGCTGACATAATTAATAAGGAAATTAATTAGTCGGAGGCCTAACCGAAGGAATTTGGCTGAAATCCCGTGATCCAAGGTCTGTGCCCCGAGTCCAATTTCTGGGGCCGTTTACAATCAACCTGCCAAATTTCGGCCCATTCCGACACCATCGCGACAAAGTACGAAATTGCCCATGGTGCAGTTTTGCGTTGTTAATTTTCTGTCCAACACTTCTTCAACCTGACACAATTAATACGAAAATTAATTATTTGGAGGCCAAAACGATGAAATTTGGCTAAAATCTCGTGATCCTGAGTTAGTGCCACGAGTCCAATTTCTTGGGCCGTTTCCAAGCAACCTGCCAAATTTCAGCCCATTCCAACACCGTCGCGAGAAATGACGAAATTGCCCCTGGTGCTATTTTTCTTTTCAAATTTTTTGTCCCACACTTCTTGAACCTGACATAATTAAAACGGAAATTAATAATTCCGAGGCCTAAACGAAGGAATTTGGCTAAAATCCCGTGATCCCGGGTCTGTGTCCCGACTTCAATTTCTGGGGCCGTTTCCAATCAACCTGCCGAATTTCGGCCCATTCCGACACCATCGCGACAAATGACAAAATTGCCCCTAGTCCGGTTTTATGGTTTGAATTTTCTGTCCAACACTTCTTCAACATGACATAATTAATATGAAAATTAAATTTTTCGAGGCCTAAACGAAGGAATTTTACAAAAATCCCGTGATCCCGAGTCTGTGCCCGAGTCCAATTTCTAGGGCCGTTACCAATCAACTTGCCAAATTTCAGCCCATTCCAACACCGTCGCGACAAATGACAAAATTGCCCTTGGTGCGATTTTGCGTTGTTAATTTTCTGTCCAACACTTCTTCAACCCTACATAATTAATGCGGAAATTAATTATTCGTAGGCCTAAACGAAGGAATTTGGCTAAAATCCCGTGATCACAAGTTTGTGCCCCGAGTCCAATTTCTGGGGCCGTTTCCAATCAATCTGTCAAATTTTGGCCCATTCCGACACCGCCGCGACAAATGATGAAATTTCCCCTGGTGTGGTTTTTCTTTGTTAATTTTCTACCCAACACTTCTTCAACCTGACATAATTAATACGGAAATTAATTATTCGAAGGCCTAAATGAAGGAATTTGGCTAAAATCCCATGATCCCAGGTCGATGCCCCGACTCCAGTTTCTAGGGCCGTTTCCAATCAACCTACCAAATTTCAGCCCATTCCGACACCGTCGCGACAAATGAAGAAATTTCCCCTGGTGCGATTTTTCTTTGTTAATTTTCTGTCCTACACTTCTTCAACCTGACATAATTAATACGAAAATTAATTATTCGGAGGTCTAAATGAAGGAATTTGGCTAATATCCCATGATCCCGGGTCTATGCCCCAACTCCAATTTCTGGGGCCGTTTCCAATAAACCTACCAAATTTTGGCCCATTCCGACACCGTCGCGAGAAATGACAAAATTGCGCCTGATGCGATTTTGCGTTGTTAATTTTCTGTCCGACACATCTTCAACCTGACATAATTAATATGAAAATTAATTATTCGGAGGCCAAAACGACGGAATTTGGCTAAAATCCCATGATCCTGGGTCAATGCCCTGAGTCCAATTTCTCGAGCCGCTTCCAAGCAACCTGCCAAATTTCGGCCCATTCCGACACCGTCATGACAAATGACGAAATTACCCCTGGTGCTGTTTTTCTTTTCAAATTTTCTGTCCAACACTTCTTCAACAAAACATAATTAAAATGGAAATTGATAATTCGGAGTCCTAAACGAAGGAATTTGGCTAAAATCCCATGATCCCGGGTCTGTGTCCCGACTTCAATTTCTGGGGCCGTTTCCAATCAACCTGTCGAATTTCGTCCCATTCCGACATCATTGCGACAAATGACAAAATTGCCCCCGGTGCGGTTTTATGGTTTTAATTTTCTGTCCAACACTTCTTCAACATGACATAATTAATACGAAAATTAAATTTTTTGAGGCCTAAACGAAGGAATTTTACTAAAATCCCATAATCCCAGGTCTGTGCCCTGAGTCCAATTTCTGGGCCCGTTACCAATCAACCTGCCAAATTTCGGCCCATTCCGACACAGTCGCGACAAATGACAAAATTACCCTTGGTGCGGTTTTGCGTTGTTAATTTTCTGTCCAAAACTTCTTCAACCCTACATAATTAATACGGAAATTAATTATTCGTATGCCTAAATGAAGGAATTTGGCTAAAATCCCGTGATCCCGGGTCTATGCCCCAAGTCCAATTTCTGGGGCCGTTTCCAATCAACCTGCCAAATTTCGGCCCATTTCGACACGGTCGAGACAAATAAAAAAATTACCCCAGGTGCGGTTTTCTTTATTAATTATCTGTCCAACACTTCTTCAGCCAGACATAATTAATAAGGAAATTCATTATTCGGAGTCCTAAACGAAGGAATTCGGATAAAATCCCGTGATCCCGAGTATGTGCCCCGAGTCCAATTTCTCTTGCCGTTTCCAATCAACCTGCCAAATATCATCCCATTCCGACACCGTTGCGACAAATGACGAAATTGCCCTCGCTGCGATTTTGCTTTGTTAATTTTTTGTCCAACACATCTTCAGCCTGACATAATTACTACAAAAATTAATTATTTGGAGGCCTAAACGAAGGAATTTGGCTAAAATCCCGTGATCCCGGGTTTGTGCCCCGAGTCCAATTTCTGGGGTCGTTTCCAATCAACCTGCCAAATTTCGGCCCTTTCTGACACCGACGCTAGGCCAAAATTGCCCCTGTTGCGGTTTTTCTTTGTTAATTTTCTGTCCAACACCTCTTCAAGCTGAGATAATTAATACGGATATCAATTATTCGGAGGCCTAAACGAAGGAATTTGGCTAAAATCCAATGATCCCGAATCTGTGCCCCGAGTCCAATTTCTAGGGCCGCTTCAATGAACCTGCCAAATTTCGGCCCATTCCGACCCGTCACGACAACTGACAAAATTGCCCCTGGTGCAGTTTTGCCTTTTTAATTTTCTGTCCGACACTTCTTCAACCCTACATAATCAATACGAAAATTAATTATTCGGAGGCCTAAATGAAGGAATTTGGCTAAAATCCCGTGATCCCGTGTCTGTGCCCCGAGTCAAATTTCTGGGGCCGTTTCCAATCAACCTACCAAATTTCGGCCCATTCCGACACCGCCGCGACAAATAACAAAATTGCCCCTAGTGCGATTTTTCTTTATTAATTATCTGTCCAACACTTTTTCAGCCTGACAGAATTAATAAGGAAATTAATTATTCGGAGGCCTAAACGAAGGAATTTGGCTACAATCCCGTGATCCCGCGTTTGTGCCCGGAGTCCAATTTCTCGGGCTGTTTCCAATCAACCTGCCGAATTTCGGCCCATTCTGACACCGTCGCGACAAATGACAAAATTGCCCCTGGTGCATTTTGGAAACTAATTATTTGGAGGTCAAAATGAGGGAATTTGGGTAAAATCCCATGATCCTGGGTCTGTGCCCCGAGTCCAATTTCTGGGGCCGTTTTCGATCAACCTGCCAAATTTCGGACCATTCCGACACCGTCGCGATGTCGAAATAGCCCCTGGTGTGGTTTTTCTTTCTTAATTTTCTGTCCAACGCTTCTTCAACCTGACATAATTAATACGGAAATTTATTATTCGGAGGCCCGAATGAAGGAATTTGGCTAAAATCTCGTGATCCCGGGTACGTGCCCCGAGTCCTATTTCTCAGGCCGTTTCCAATCAACCTGGCAAATTTAGGCCCATTCCGACACCGTCGCGACAAATGACAAAATTGCCCTTGCAGCGGCTTTGCGTTATTAATTTTCTATCCAACACATCTTCAACCTAACATAATTAATACGGAAATTAATTATTCGGAGGCCTAAACGAAGGAATTTGGCTAAAATCCCGTGATCCCGGGTCTGTGCCTCGAGTCCTATTTCTCGGGCCGTTTCCAATCAACCTGCCAAATATCGGCCCATTCCGACACCGTCGCGACAAATGATGTAATTACCCCTAGTACGGTTTTGCATTGTTAATTTTCAGTCCAGCACTTCTTCAACCGGACATAATTAATTCGAAAATTAATTATTCGGAGGCCTAAATGAAGGAATTTGGCTGAAATCCCGTGATCTCGGGACTGTGCACCGAATCTAATTTCGAGGGCCGTTCCAAATCAACCTGCCAAATTTCGGCCCAATCCGACACCGTCGCGAGGTCGAAATTGCCCTTGGTACGGTTTTTATTTGTTAATTTTCTGTCCAACACCTCTTCAACCTGACATAATTAATACGAAAATTATTCATTCGGAGGCATAAACGAAGGAATTTGGCTAAAATCCCATGATCCCGGGTCTGTGCCCCGACTCCAATTTCTGGGGCCATTTCCATTCAACCTGGCAAATTTCGGCTCATTCCGACACCGTCGCGACAAATGACAAAATTGCCTCTGGTGCGGTTTTGCTTTGATAATTTTCTGTCCAACACTTCTACAACCTGACGTAATTAATACAAAAATTAATTATTTGGAGGCCTAAACGAAGGAATTTGGCTAAAATCCCATGATCCCGGGTCAGTGCCTCGAGTCCAATTTCTCGGGCCATTTCCAAGCAACCTGCCAAATTTCGGCCAATTTTAACACCGTCGCGACAAATGATGAAATCGCACCAGGTGCGATTTTTCTTTTTAAATTTACTGTCCAACACTTCTTCAACCTGACATAATTAATACAGAAATTAATAATTCGGAGGCCTAAACGAAGGAATTTGGCTAAAATCCCATGATCTCGGGTCAATGTCCCGACTCTAATTTCTTGGGCCATTTCCAATCTACCAGAAAAATTTCGGCCCATTCCGACACTGTCGTGACAAATGACAAAATCGCCCATTGTGCGGTTTTGCGTTCTTAATTTTCGGTCCAACACTTCTTCGACCCGACATAATTAATACGGAAATTAATTATTCGGAGGCCTAAGCAAAGGAATTTTGCTAAAATCTCGTGATCCTAGGTCGGTGCCCCGAGTCCAATTTCTGGGGCCGTTTCCAATCAACCTGCCAAATTTTGGCCCATTCCAACACCGTCGCGACAAATAACAAAATTGCCCCTGGTGCAGTTTTGCGTTGTTAATTTTCTATCCAACACTTCTTCAACCTGACATAATTAATACGGAAATTAATTATTCGGAGGCCTAAACGAAGGAATTTGCCGATAATCCTGTGATCCCGGGTACGTGCCCCGAGTACTATTTCTCGGGCCGTTTCCAATCAATCTGCTAAATTTCGGCCCATTCCAACACCGTCGCGACAGATGACGAAGTTGCCCCTAGTGCGATTTTTCTTTGTTAATTTTCTGTCCAACACTTCTTCATCTTGACATAATTAATACGAAAATTAATTATTCGGAGGCCTAAACGAAGGAATTTAGCTAAAATCCCGTGATCCCAGGTTTGTACCACGAGTCCAATTTCTGGGGCCGTTTCCAATCAACCTGCCAAATTTCGGCCCATTCCGACACCCTCGCGACAAATGACGAAATTTTCCATGGTGCAATTTTTCTTTGTTCATTTTCTCCCCAACACTTCTTCAGCCTAACATAATTAATATGAAAATTAATTATTCGGAGGCCTAAGCGAAGGAATTAGGCTAAAATCCTGTGATCCCGAGTATGTGCCCCAACTCCAAATTCTCGGGCCATTTCCAATCAACCTGCCAAATTTCGGCTCATTCCGAAACCGTCGCAACAAATGATGAAATTGTCCCTAGTGTAGTTTTTCTTTGTAAATTTTCTATCCAACACTTCTTCAACCTGACATAATTATTACGAAAATTAATTATTCGGAGGCCTAAACGAAGGAATTTGGCTAAAATCCCGTGATCCTAGGTTTGTACCCTGAGTCCAATTTCTGGGGCCGTTTCCATTCAACCTGCCAAATATCGGCCCACTCCGACACCGTCGCAACAAATGACAAAATTGCCCCTGGTGCGATTTTGCGTTGTTAATTTTCTGTCCAATACATCTTCAACCTGACATAATTAATATGAAAATTAATTATTCAGAGGCCAAAACGAAGGAATTTGGCTGAAAGTCCGTGATCCCGTGTCTGCGCCACGAGTCAAATTTCTCGGGTCGTTCCCAATCAACTTGCCAAATTTCGGCCCATTTCGACATGTTTGCGACAAATGATGAAAATGCCCCGGTGCGATTTTGCTTTTTTAATTTTCTACCCAACAAATCTTCAACCTGACATAATATATACGAAAATTAATTATTCGGACGCCTAAACGAAGGAATTTGGCTAAAATCTCGTGATCCCGGGTCTGTGCCTCGTGTCCAATTTCTCGGGCCGTATCCAATCATCTTGCCAAATTTCGGCCCATTCCGACACCGTCGTGACAAATGACGAAATTGGCCTTAGTGCGATTTTTCTTTGTGAATTTTCTGTCCAACACTTATTCAACCTGACATAATTAGTGCGGAAATTAATTATTCGGAGGCCTAAACGAATGAATTTTGCTGAAATCCCGTGATCCCGGGTCTGTACCCCGAGTCCAATTTCTGGTGCCGTTTCCAATAAACCTGCAAAATTTCGGTCCATTCCGACACCGTCGTGACAAATGACAAAATAGCCCCTGGTGCGATTTTTCTTTGTTAATTTCTGTCCAACACTTTTTCGGCTCGACATAATTAATATGAAAATTAATTATTCGGAGGCCTAAACGAAGGAATTTGGCTAAAATCCCATGATCCCGGGTATGTGCCCCAACTCCAATTTCTCGGGTCGTTTCCAATCAACCTGCCAAATTTCGGCCCATTCTGACACCGTCGCGACAAATGACGAAATTACCTCTAGTGCAGTTTTTCTTTGTAAATTTTTTGTCCAACATTTCTTCAACCTGACATAATTATTATGAAAATTAATTATTCGGAGGCCTAAACGAAGGAATTTGGCTAAAATCCCGTGATCCCGAGTCCGTACCCTGAGTCCAATTTCTGGGGCTGTTTCCGATCGACCTGCCAAATTTCGACCCATTACGACACCGTTGCTACAAGTGACAAAATTACCCCTGGTGCGGTTTTGCATGGTTAATTTTCTGTCCAACACATCTTCAACCTGACATAATTAATACGGAAATTAATTATTCGGAGGCCTAAACGAAGGAATTTGGCAAAAATCCCATGATCCAGGGTATGTGCCCCGACTCCAATTTCTCGGGTCGTTTCCAATCAACCTGCCAAATTTCGGCGCATTCCGACACCATCGCGACAAATGACGAAATTGCCTTCGGTGCGGTTTTGCATTGTTAATTTTCTGTCCAACACTTCTTCAACCTAACATAATTAGTACGAAAAATAATTATTTGGAGGCCTAAATGAGGGAATTTGGCTAAAATCCCGTGATCCTAGGTCTGTGCCCCGAGTCCAATTTCTGGGGCCGTTTCCAATCAACCTGCAAAATTTCGGCCCATTCCGAGACCGTCGCGACAAATGTCGAAATTACCCCTGGTGCGGTTTTTCTTTGTTAATTTTCTGCCCAACACTTCTTCAACTTGACATAATTAATAAGGAAATTAATTACTCGGAGGCCTAAACGAAGGAATTTGGCTAAAATCCCCGAGTCCAAATTCTGGGGTCGTTTCCAATCAACCTTCCAAATTTCGGCCCATTCCGACACCGTCGCGACCAATGACAAAACTGCCCCTGGTGCGGTTTTGCTTTGTTAATTCTCCGTCCAACACATCTTCAACCTGACATAATTAATGCGAAAATTAATTATTCGGAGGCCTAAATGAAGGAATTTGCTAAAATCCCGTGATCCTGGGTCTGTGCCCCGAGTCTAATTTCTTGTGCCGTTTCCAATCAACTTGCCAAATTTCGGCCCATTCCGACACTGTCGCGACATATGACGAAATTGCTCCTAGTGCAGGTTTTCTTTGTTAATTTTCTGTCCAACGCATCTTCAACCTAACATAATTAATATGAAAATTAATTAGTCGGAGGCCTAAACGAAGGAATTTGGCTAAAATCCCGTGATCCCTGGTCTGTGCGCCAAATCCAATTTCTGGGGCCATTTCCAATCAACCTGCCAAATTTCGGCCCATTCCGACACCGTCGCGACAAATTACGAAATTTCCCCTAGTGTGGTTTTTCTTTGTTAATTTACTGTCCAACACTTCTTCAACCTGACATAATTATTATGAAAATTAATTATTCGAAGACCTAAACGAAGGAATTTGGCTAAAATCCCGTGATCCCAGGTCTGTACCCAGAGACCAATTTCTGGGGCCGTTTCCAATCAACCTGCCAAATATCGGCCCCTTCCGATACCGTCGCGACAAATGACGAAATTGCCCCTGGTGTGGTTTTGCAGTGTTAATTTTCTGTCCAACACATCTTCAACCTGACATAATTAATATGAAAATTAATTATTCAGAAGCCGAAACGAAGGAATTTGGCTAAAATCCCGTGATCCCGGGTCTGTACCCAAAAAATCCAATTTCTGGGGCCGTTTCCAATCAACATGCCAAATTTCGGCCCATTCCGACATCGTCGCGACAAATGACAAAATTTCCCCTGGTACAGTTTTTCTTTGTTAATTTTCTGTCCAACACTTCTTCAACCTGACATAATTATTACGAAAATTAATTATTCGGAGGCCTAAACGATGGAATTTGGCTAAAATCTCGTGATCCCGGGTCTGTACCCAGAGTCTAATTTCTGGGGCCGTTTCCAATCAATCTGCCAAATATCGGCCCCTTTTGACACCGTCTCGACAAATGACGAAATTGCCCCAGGTACGGTTTTGCGTTGTTAATTTTTTGTCCAACACATCTTCAACCTAACATAATTAATATGAAAATTAATTATTTGGAGGCCTAAATGAAGGAATTTGGCTAAAATCATGTGATCCCTGGTATTTGCCCTGACTCCAATTTCTCAGGCCGTTTCCAATCAACCTGCCAAATTTCGGCCCATTCCGACACTGTTACGACAAATGAAGACATTGCCCTTGGTGCAATTTTTCTTTGTAAATTTTCTGTCCAACACTTCTACAACCTGACATAATTATTACGGAAATTAATTATTCAGAGGCCTAAACGAAGGAATTTGGCTAAAATCCCGTGATCCCAAATCTGTACCCCGAGTCCAATTTCTAGGGCCATTTCCAATCAATCTGCCAAATTTAGGCCCATTCCGAAACATTCGTGACAAATGACGAAATTGCCCCTGGTGCGATTTTTCTTTTTAATTTTCTGCCCAACACATCTTCAACCTGACATAATTAATACGAAAATTAATTATTCGGAGGCCTAAACGAAGGAATTTGGCCAAAATCCCGTGATCCCGGGTCTGTGCATCGAGTCCAATTTCTCGAGCCGTTTCCAATCAACCTGCCAAATTTCGGCCCATTCCGACACCATCACGACAAATGACGAAATTGCCCCGGGTGTGATTTTTCTTTGTTAATTTTCTGTCCAACACTTCTTCAACCTGACATAATTAGTGCGGAAATTAATTATTCGGAGGCCTAAACGAAGGAATTTGGCTAAAATCCCGTGATCCCGGGTCTGTGCCCTGAGTCCAATTTCTGGTGCTGTTTCTAATCAACCTGCCAAATTTCGGCCCATTCCGGCACCATCGCGACAAATGAAGAAATTGCTCCTGGTGCGATTTTTCTTTGTTAATTTTCTGTCCAACAAATCTTCAACCTGATTTAATTAATACGAAACTTAAATAGTCGGAGGCCTAAACGAAGGAATTTGGCTAAAATCCCATGATCTTGGGTCTGTGCCCCGAGTTCAATTTCTGGGGCCGTTTCCAATAAACCAGCCAAATTTCGGCCCATTCCGACGCCGTTGCGACAAATGTCGAAATTACCCCTGGTACGATTTATCTTTGTTAATTTTCTGTCCAACACTTCGTCAACTTGACATAATTAATACAGAAATTAATTATTCAGAGGCCTAAATAAAGGAATTTGGCTAAATCCCGTTATCCCGAGTACGTGCCCCGAGTCCAATTTCTCGATCGTTTCCAATCAACCTACCAAATTTCGGCCCATTCCGACACCGTCGCGACAAATGACGAAATTTCCCCTGCTGCCGTTTTTCTTTGTAAATTTTCTGTCCAACACTTCTTCAACCTAACATAATTATTATGGAAATTAATTATACGGAGGCCTAAATGAAGGAACTTGCCTAAAATCCAGTGATCCCGGGCATGTACCTCGAGTCTAGTTTCTGGGGCCATTTCCAATTAACTTGCCAAATTTCGACCCATTCCAACAAGTTCACGACACCGGTGCGGTTTTTCTTTTTTAATTTTTCTGCCCAACACATCTTCAACCTGACATAATTAATAAGAAAATTAATTATTCGGAGGCCTAAACGAAGGAATTTGGCAAAAATCGCGTGATCCCGGGTTTGTGATCCGAGTCCAATTTTTTGAGCCGTTTCCAATCAACCTGTCAAATTTCGCCCATTCCGACACATTCACGACAAATGACGAAATTGCCCTCGGTGCGGTTTTTCTTTGTTAATTTTCTGTCCAACACTTCTTTAGCCTGACATAGTTAATACGGAGATTAATTATTTGGAGGTCCAAACAATGGAATTTGGATAAAATCCTGTGATCTCAGGTATGTGCCCTGACTCCAATTTCTCGGGCCGTTTCCAATCAACCTGAAAAATTTCGGCCCATTCTGACACATTCACGAGACATGACGAAATTGCCCCTGGAGTGATTTTTCTTTTTAAATTTTCCGTCAAACACTTCTTCAACCTGACATTATGAGTACAGAAATTAATTTTTCGGAGGCCTAAACTAAGGAATTTGGCTAAAATCTCATGATCCCGTGTCTGTTCCCGAAAAATCCAATTTCTGGGGCCGTTTCCAATCAACCTGCCAAATTTCGGCCCATTCCGACATCGTCGCGACAAATGACGAAATTTCCCCTGGTGCAATTTTTCTTGGTTAATTTTCTGTCCAACACTTCTTCAACCTGACATAATTATTACGAAAATTAATTATTCGGAGGCCTAAAGGAAGGAATTTGGCTAAAATCCCGTGATCCCGGGTTTGTACCCAGAGTCCGATTTCTGGGGCCATTTCCAATAACCTGCCAAATTTCGGCCCATTCCGACACCTTCGCGACAAATGACAAAATTGCCCCTAGTGCGATTTTTCTTTGTTAATTTCTGTCCAACACTTCTTCAGCCTGACATAATTAATATGGAAATTAATTATTTGGAGGCCTAAACGAAGGAATTTGGCTAAAATCCCATGATGCCGGGTATGTGCCTCGACTCCAATTTCTCGAGCCGTTTCCAATCAACCTGCCAAATTTCGGCCCATTCTAACAACGTCGCGACAAATGACGAAATTGCCCCTAGTGCAGTTTTTCTTTGTAAATTTTCTATCCAATACTTCTTCAACCTGACATATTTATTACGAAAATTAATTATTCGGAGGCCTAAACGAAGGAATTTGGCTAAAATCTCGTGGTCCAGGGTCTGTACCCGAAGTCCCATTTCTGGGGCCGTTTCCAATCAACCTGCCAAATTTCGGCCCATTACGACACTGTCACGACAAATGACAAAATTGCCTCTTGTGCGATTTTTCAGGGTTAATTTTCTGTCCAACACATCTTCAACCGACATAATTAATACGAAAATTAATTATTCAAAGGCCTAAACGAAGGAATTTGGCAAAAATCCCATGATCCTGGGTATGTACCCCGACTCCCATTTCTCGGGACGTTTCCAATCAACCTGCCGAATTTCGGCCCATTCCAACACCGTTGCGACAAATGACGAAATTGCCCTTGGTGCAGTTTCGCATTGTTAATTTTCTGTCCAACACTGCTTCAACCAGGCATAATTAGTACAAAAATTAATTATTCGGAGGCCTAAACATAGGAATTTGGCTAAAGTCCCGTGATCCTGGGTCTGTGCTCCGAGTCCAATTTCTGGGGCCGTTTCCAATCAACCTACCAAATTTCGGCCCATTCCAACAACGTCACGACAAATGACAAAGTTGCCCCTGGTACAGTCTTTCTTTGTTAATTTTCTGTCCCACACTTCTTCAGCCTGACATAATTAATACGAAAATTAATTATTCGGAAGCCTAAACGAGGAAATTTGGCTAAAATCCCGTGATCCTCGGTCTGTGCCTCGAGTCCAATTTCTGGGGCCGTTTCCAATCAACCTGTCGAATTTCGGCCCATTCCGACACCGTCGCGAACAAATCTCGAAATTACCCCTGGTACAGTTTTTCTTTGTTAATTTTATGTCCAGCACTTCTTCAACTTGACATAATAAATATGGAAATTAATTATTCGGAGGTCTAAACGAAGGAATTTGGCTAATATCCCGTTATCTCGAGTCTATGCCCCGAGTCCAATTTCTGGGGCTCTTTCCAATCAGCCTACCAAATTTCGGCCCATTCTCACACCGTCGCGACAAATGACAAAATTATCCCTGGTGCAATTTTGCGTTGTTAATTCTCCGTCCAACACATCTTCAACCTGACTTAATTAATATGAAAATTAATTATTCAGAGGCCTAAACGAAGGAATTTGGCTAAAATCCCGTGATCCCAGGCCTGTGCCATGAGTCCAATTTCTAGGGCCATTTCCAATCAACCTGCCAAATTTTGGCCCATTTAGACACCGTCGAGACAAATGACGAACTTTCCCCTGGGGCGGTTTTTCTTTGTTAATTTTCTGTCCAACACTTCTTTAGCCTGACATAGTTAATACAGAGATTAATTATTTGGAGGTCTAAACAAAGGAATTTGACTAAAATCCTGTGATCCCGGTTATGTGCCCCGACTCCAATTTCTCGGGCCGTTTCCAATCAACCCGCCAAATTTTGGCCCATTTCCACACCGTCGCAACAAATGACGAAATTGTCCCTGGTGCAGCTTTTATTTGTAAATTTTCTGTCCAACACTTCTTCAACCTGACATAATTATTACAAAAATTATTTATTCAGAGGCCTTAAAGAAGGAATTTGGCTAAAATCCCATGATCCAGGGTCTGTACCCTCAGTCCAATTTTTGGGGCCGTTTCCAATCAACCTGTCAAATTTCGGTCCATTCCGACACCGTCGTGACAAATGACAAAATTGCCCCTAGTGCGATTTTGCGTTGTTAATTTTCTGTTCAACACATCTTCAACCGGACGTAATTAATACGGAAATTAATTATTCGGAGGCATAAAAGAAGGAATTTTGCTAAAATCCCGTGATCCCGGGTCTGTGCCCCGAGTCCAATTTCTCGGGCCATTTCCAATCAACCTGCCGTTCACAACAAATGATGAAATTGCCCCTGGTGCGATTTTCTTTTTTAATTTTCTACCCAACACATCTTCAACCTGACATAATTAATACGAAAATTAATTATTTGGAGGCCTAAACGAAGGAATTTGGGTAAAATCCCGTGATCTCGGGTCCGTGTCCTAGGTCAAAATTCTCGGGCCGTTTCCAATCAACCTGCCAAATTTCGGTCCATTCCGACACCGTCGGGACAAATGACGAAATCGCCCCTGGCGCGGTTTTTTTCTTTGTAAATTTTCTGTCCAACACTTCTTCAACCTGACATAATTATTGCGGAAATTAATTATTCGGAGGCCTAAACGAAGGAATTTGGCTAAAATCTCGTGATCCCAGGTCTGTACCCTGAGTCCAATTTCTAGGGTCGTTTTGAATCAACCTACCAAATTTCGGCCCATTCTGGCACCGTCTCGACAAATGACAAAATTGTCCCTGGTGCAGTTTTGCGTTGTTAATTTATGTCCAACACATTTTCAACCTGACAAAATTAATACGAAAATTAATTATTCTGAGGCCTAAACGAAGGAATTTGGCTAAAACTCGTGATCCGGGGTATGTGCCCCGAGTCTAATTTCTGAGGCCGTTTCCAATCAACTTGCCAAATTTCGGCCAATTCTGACACCGTCACGACAAATGACAAAATTGCCCCTGGTGCGGTTTTGCGTTGTTAATTCTCCGTCCAACACATCTTCAACCTAACATAATTATTACGAAAATTAATTATTCGGAGGCCTAAACGAAGGAATTTGGTAAAATCCCATGATCCCGGGTCTGTGCCCCGAGTCCAATTTCTGGGACCGTTTCCAATCAACCTACCAAATTTCGACCCATTCCAACACCGTCGCGACAAATGACGAAATTTCCCCTGGTGCGATTTTTCTTTGTTAATTTTTTGTCCAACACTTCTTCAACTTGACATAATTAATGAGGAGATTAATTATTTGGCGGCCTAAACGAAGGAATTTTAATAAAATCCCGTGATCCCGGGTCTATGCCTCGAGTCCAATTTCGGGGGCCGTTTCCAATCAACCCACCAGATTTTGGCCCATTCCAACATCATCACGTCAAATGACGAAAACTCCCCTGGCGCGATTTTTCTTTGTTAATTTTCTGTCCAACACTTCTTTAGCCTGACATAATTATTACAGAAATTAATTATTCGGAGGCCTAAACGAAGGAATTTGGCTAAAATCCTGTGATCCCAGGTATGTGCCCCGAGTCCAATTTCTTGGGCCGTTTCCATTCAACCTGCTAATCTCGGCCTATTCCGACACCGTCGCGACAAATGATAAAATTGCCCCTGGTGCGGTTTTGCATTGTTAATTCTCCGTCCAACACATCTTCAACCTGACATAATAAATTCGAAAATTAATTATTCGGAGGCCCAAGCGAAAGAATTTGGCTAAAATCCCGTGATCCCGGGTCTGTGCCCCGAGTCCAATTTCTGGGGCCGTTTCCAATCAACCTGCCAAATTTCTGCCCATTCCAACACCGTCGCGACAAATGTCGAAATTTCCCTTGGTGCGATTTTGCGCTGTTAATTTTCTGTCCAACACATCTTTAGCCTGACATAATCAATACGGAGATTAATTTTTCGGAGGTCTAAACAACGGAATTTGGCTAAAATCCCGTGATTTCGGGTATGTGCCTCGACTCCAATTTCTAGGGCCGTTTCCAATTAACCTGCCAAATTTTGGCCCATTCCGACACCGTCGCGACAAATGACGAAATTGCCCCCGGTGCAATTTTTCTATGTAAATTTTCAGTCCGACACTTCTTCAACCTGACATCATTATTACAGAAATGAATTATTCAGTGGCCTAAACGAAGGAATTTGGCTAAAATCCCGTGCTCCCGGGTCTGTACCCTGAGTCCAATTTTTGGGGCCGTTTCCAATCAACCTGCCAATTTTCGATCCATTCCGACATCGTCGCGACAAATGACAAAATTGCCCCTAGTGCGATATTGCGTTGTTAATTTTCTGTCCAAGACATCTTCAACCTGACATAATTAATACAGATATTAATTATTTGGAGGCCTAGAAGAAGGAATTTGGTAAAAATCCCGTGATCCCGAGTATGTGCCTCGACTACAATTTCTCGGGCCGTTTCCTATCAACCTGCCAAATTTTGACCCATTCCGACACCGTCGCGACAAATGACGAAATTGCCCTTGGTGCTGTTTCGCATTGTTAATTTTCTGTCCAACACTTCTTCAACCTGACATAATTAGTACGAAAATTAATTATTCAGAGGCCTAAACGAAGGAATTTGGCTAAAATCCCGTGAACCCGGGTCTATGCTCCGAGTCCAATTTCTGGGGTCGTTTCCAATGAACCGCCAAATTTCGGCCCATTCCGACACTGTCACGAAAAATGACGAACTTTCCCCTGGTGCGGTGTCACAATGTTATTTTTCTGCCTAACACTTCTTCAACCTGACATAATTAGTACGGAAATTAATTATTCAACGGTGTAAATGACAAATGAAAAAATTGCCCCCGGTGCGGTTTTTATTTGTTAATTTTCTGTCCGACACTTCTTCAGTCGATCATAATTAATATGAAAATTAATTATTCGGAGGCCTAAACGAGGGAATTTGGCTAAAATCCCATGATCCCAGGTCTGTGCCATGAGTCCAATTTCTGGGGCAATTTCCAATCAACCTATCAAATTTGGGCCCATTCCGGCACCGTCGTGACAAATGTCGAAATTACCTCTGGTGCAGTTTTTCTTTGTTAATTTTATGTCCAACACTTCTTCAACTTGACATAATTAATACAGAAATTAATTATTCAGAGGCCTAAACGAATGAATTTGGCTAAAATCCCATTATCCCGAGTCCGTACCACGAGTCCAATTTCTGGGGCCGTTTCCAATCAACCTGCCAAATTTCGGCCCATTCCGCCACCATCGCGACAAATGACAACATTGCCCCTGGTGCGGTTTTGCGCTGTTAATTCTCCATCCAACACATCTTCAACCTGACATAATTAATATGAAAATTAATTATTCGGAGGCCTAAACAAAGTAATTTGGCTAAAATCCCGTGATCCCGGTTCTGTGCCCTGAGTTCAATTTCTGAGGCCATTTCCAATCAACCTGCCAAATTTTGGCCCATTTCGACAATGTCGCGACAAATGACAAAATTTCCCCTGGTGTGGTTTTGCGGTGTTAATTTTCAGTCCAACACATCTTCAACCTGACATAATTAATACAGAAATTAATTATTCGAATGCCTAAACGAAGAATTTGGCTTAAATCCCGTGATCCCGCTTATGTGCCCCGAGTCCAATTTCTCGGGCCGTTTCCAATCAACCTGTCGTTCACAACAAATGATGAAATTGTCCCTGGAGCGATTTTTCTTTTTTAATTTTCTGCCCAACACATCTTCAACCTGACATAATTAATACGAAAATTAATTATTCGGAGGCCTAAACGAAGGAATTTGGCAAAAATCCCGTGATCTCGGGTCTATGCCCCAAGTCCAATTTCTCGGGCCATTTCCAATCAACCTTCCAAATTTCGGCCCATTCCGACACCGTCACGACAAATGACAAAATTGACCCTGGGGCGGTTTTTTCTTTGTAAATTTTCTGTCCAACACTTCTTCTACCTGATATAATTACTGCGGAAATTAAATATTCGGAGGCCTAAACGAAGGAATTTGGCTAAAATCTCGTGATCTCGGGTCTATACCCTGAGTCCAATTTCTGGGGTCGTTTCCAATCAACCTGCCAAATTTCGGCCCATTTCGACACCGTTGCGACAAATGACAAAATTGCCCTTGGTGCTATTTTTGCGTTGTTAATTTCTGTCCAACACATCTTCAACCTGACAAAATTATTACGAAAATTAATTATTTTGAGGCCTAAACGAAGAAATTTGGCTAAAATCTCGTGATCCCGGGTATGTGCCCCGAGTCCAATTTCTGGGGCCATTTCAAATCAACCTGCCAAATTTCGGCCCATTCCGACACCGTCGTGACAAATGACGAAGTTGCCCTTGGTGTGGTTTTGCGTTGTTAATTTTCTGTCCAACACTTCTTCAACCTGGCATAATTAGTACGAAAATTAATTATTCGGAGGCCTAAATGAAGGAATTTGGCGAAGATCCCGTGATCCTGGGTCTGTGCCCCAAGTCCAATTTCTGAGGCCATTTCCAATCAACCTCCCAAATTTCGGCCCGTCTTGACACCGTCGCGACAAATGATAAAATTGCCCCTGGTGCAGTTTTTCTTCGTTAATTTTTTGTCCAATAATTAATACGAAAATTAATTATTAAGAGGCCTAATCGAGGTAATCTGGTAAAATCCCGTGATCCCTAGTCTGTGCCCCGAGTCCAATTTCTGGGGCCATTTCCAATCAACCTAGTAAATCTTAGCCCATTCCGACATTGTCACGACAAATGTCGAAATTACGCCGGGTGCGATTTTTCTTTGTTAATTTTCTGTCCAACACTTCTTCAACTTGACATAATTAATACGAAAATTAATTATTTGGATGCCTAAACGAAGGAATTTTGCTAAAATCCTGTGATCCCAGGTCAATGCCCCGAGTCCAATTTCTCGGGCCGTTTCCAATCAACCAGTCAAATTTCAGCCCATTCCAACACCGTCACGACAAATGACGAAATTTCCTCTGGTGCGATTTTTCTTTGTTAATTTTCTGTCCAACACTACTTTAGCCTGACATAATTAATACGGAGGTTAATTTTTTGGAGGTCTAAACAAAGGAATTTGACTAAAATCCTGTGATCTCGGGTATGTACCCCGACTCCAATTTCTCGGGCCGTTTTCCAATTAACCTGCCAAATTTCGGCCCATTTCGACACCGGCGCGACAAATGACGAAATTGTCCCTGGTACAGTTTTTCTTTGTAAATTTTCTGTCCAACACTTCTTCAATCTAACATAATTATTATAGAAATTAATTATTCAGAGGCCTAAACGAAGGAATTTGGCTAAAATCCCATGATCCCAGGTATGTACCCTAAGTCCAATTTTTGGGGCCGTTTCCAATCAACCTATCAAATTTCGGCTCATTCTGACACCATCACGACAAATGACAACATTGCCCCTGGTGCGGTTTTGCATTGTTAATTTTCCATCCAACACATCTTCAACCTAACATAATTAATATGAAAATTAATTATTCGGAGGCCTAAACGAAGTAATTTGGCTAAAATCCCATGATCCCGGTTATGTGCCCTGAGTCCAATTTCCGAGGTCGTTTCCAGTCAACCTGCCAAATTTGGCCCATTCCCACACCATCGCGACAAATGAAAAAATTTCCCCTGGTGTGGTTACGCGTTGTTGATTTTCTGTCCAACACATCTTCAACCTGACATAATTAATACGGAAATTAATTATTGAATGCTTAAACAAAGGAATTTGGCTTAAATCCCGTGATCCCGGGAATGTGCCCCGAGTCCAATATCTCGGGCCGTTTCCAATCAACCTGCCGTTCACAACAAATGACAAAATTGCCCCTGGAGCGGTTTTTCTTTTTTAATTTTCCGACCAACACATCTTCAACTTGACATAATTAATACGAAAATTAATTATTCGGAGGCCTAGACGAAGGAATTTGGCTAAAATCCCGTGATCCCGGGTCTGTGCCCCAAGTCCAAATTCTCCGACCGTTTCCAATCAACCTTCCAAATTTCGGCCCATTCTGACAAAGTCGCGACAAATGACGAAATTGACCCTGGCGCGATTTTTTTCTTTGTAAATTTTCTGTCCAACACGTCTTCAACCTGACATAATTAGTACGAAAATTAATTATTCGGAGGCCTAAACGAAGGAATTTGGCGAAAATCCCGTGATCCTGGGTCTGTGCCCCGAGTCCAATTTCTGAGGCCATTTCCAATCAACCTGCCAAATTTCGGCCCATCCTGACATCGTCGTGACAAATAACAAAATTGCCCCTGGTGCGGTTTTCTTTGTTAATTTTCTGTCCAACACTTCTTTAACCTGACTTAATTATTACAGAAATTAATCATTCAGAAGCCTAAACGAAGGAATTTGGCTAAAATTTCGTGATCCCGAGTCTGTACCCTGAGTCCAATTTTTGGGGCCGTTTCCAATCGACCTTCCAAATTTCGACTCATTCCGACACGGTCGCAACAAATGACAAAATTACACCTGATGCGGTTTTGCGTTGTTTAATTTTTTGTCCAACACATCTTCAACCTGACGTAATTAATACGGAATTAATTATTCAGAGGCCTAAACGAAGGAATTTGGCTAAAATTTCGTGATCCCAGGTGTGTGCCTCGAGTCCAATTTCTCGGGCAGTTTCCAATCAACCTGCCAAATTTCGGCCCATTCCGACACCGTCGCGACAAATGACGAAATTTTCCCTGGTGCGATTTTGCGCTGTTAATTTTCTGTCCAACACTTCTTCAACCTGACATAGTTGATGAGGAAATTAATTATTCGGACACCTAAACGAAGGAATTTGGTTAAAATCTCGTGATCCTGGGTCTGTGCCCCAAGCCCAATTTTTGGGGCCGTTTCCAATCAACCTGCCAAATTTCGGCCCATTCCGACACCGTCGCGACAAGTGACGAAATTGATAAAATCTAGTGATCCTGGATCTGTAACCCGAGCCCAATTTCTAGGGCCATTTCCAATCAATCTGCCAAATTTCGGCCCATTACGACATCGTCGCGACAAATGACAAAATTGCCCCTGGTGCGGTTTTGCGTTGTTAATTTTCTGTACAACAAATCTTCAACCTGACATAATTAATACGAAATTAATTATTAGGAGGCCTAAACGAAGGAATTTGGCTAAAATCCCGTGATCCCATGTATGTACCCCGAGTCCAATTTCTCGGGCCGTTTCCAATCAACCTGCCAAATTTCGGCCCATTCCGACACCATCGCGACAAAAGACGAAATTACCCTTGGTACGATTTTGTGTTGTTAATTTTCTGTCGAACACTTCTTCAACCTGACATAATTAATGAGGAAATTAATTATTCGAACGCCGAAACGAAGGAATTTGGCTAATATCCCGTGATCCCGAATCTGCGCCCCGAGTCCAATTTCTGGGGCCATTTCCAATCAACCTGCCAAATTTCGGCCCATTCCAACACCGTCGCAACAAATGACGAAATTTCCCGTGGTACGATTTTTCCTTGTTAATTTTCTACCCAACACTTCTTTAGCCTGACATAATTAATACGGAGATTAATTATTTTGAGGTCTAAAAAAAGGAATTTAGCTAAAATCCTGTGATCCCGGGTATGTGCCCCGACTCCAATTTCTCGAGATGTTTCCAATCAACCTGCCAAATTTCGGCCAATTTCCACACCGTCGTGACAAATGACAAAATTGTCCCTGGTGCGGTTTTGCGTTGTTAATTCTCCGTCCAACACATCTTCAACCTGACATAATTAATATGAAAATTAATTATTCGGAGGCCTAAATGAAGGAATTTGACTAAAATCCCGTGATCCCGGGTCTGTGCCCCGAGTCCAATTTCTGGGGCCGTTTCCAATCAACCTGCCAAATTTTCGCCCATTCCAACACCGTCGCGACAAATGTCGAAATTTTCCCTGGTGCAATTTTGCGCTATTAATTTTCTGTCCGACACATCTTTAGCCTGACATAATCAATACGGAGATTAATTTTTTGGAGGTCTAAACAAGGGAATTTGGCTAAAATCCTGTGATTTCGGGTATGCGCCCCTACTCCAATTTCTCGTGCCGTTTCCAATCAAACTACCAAATTTCGGCCCATTCCGACACCTTCACGACAAATGAGGAAATTGCCCCTGGTACGATTTTGCGTTGTTAATTTTCTGTCCAACACTTCTTCAACCTGACATAATTGATGAGGAAACTAACTATTCGAAGGCCTAAATGAAGGAATTTGGCTAAAATCTCGTGATCCCAAGTCTGTGCCCCGAGTCCAATTTCTCGGGCAGTTTCCAATCAACCTGCCAAATTTCGGCCCATTTCGACACCGTCGCGAAAAATGACGAAATTGCTAAAATCTCGTGATCCCGGGTCTGTACCCCGAGCCCAATTTCTGGGGCCATTTCCAATCAATTTGCCAAATTTCGGCCCATTCCGACACCGTCGCGACTAACGACAAAATTGCCCCTAGTTCGGTTTTGCGTTGTTAATTTTCTGTACAACACATCTTCAACCTGACATAATTAATACGGAATTAATTATTCGGAGTCCTAAATAAACGAATTTGGCTAAAATCCCATGATCCCATGTATGTGCCCCGAGTCCAATTTATCAGGCCGTTTCCAATCAACCTGCAAAATTTCAGCCCATTCCGACACCGTCACGACAAATGACGAAATTGCCCCTGGTGCGATTTTGCATTGTTAATTTTCTATCCAACACTTCTTCGACCTGACATAATTAATGAGGAAATTAATTATTCGGAGGCCTAAATGAAGGAATTTGGCTAAAATCTCGTGATTCGGGTCTGTGCCCATTCTGACACCGTCGCGACAAATGGTGAAATCGCCCTTGCTGCGGTTTTGGATTGTTAATTTTTTGTACAACACATCTTCAGCCTGACGTAATTAATACGAAAATTAATGATTCGGAGGCCTAAAAGAAGGAATTTTGCTAAAATCCCGTGATCCGGGGTCTGTGCCCCGAGTCCAATTTCTGGGGCCGTTTCCAATCAACCTACAAAATTTCGTCCCATTCCGACACCGTCGCGACAAATAACAAAATTTCATGAGGTGCGATTTTTCTTTATTAATTATCTGCGCAACACTTCTTCAGCCTGACATAATTAATAAGGAAATTAATTATTCGGAGGCCTAAACGAAGGAATTTGGCTAAAATTCCATGATCCCGGGTATCTGCCTCGAGTCCAATTTCTCGGGCCGTTTCCAATCAACCTGCCAAATTTTGGCCCATTCCGACGTCGTCGCGACAAATGACGAAATTACCCCTGCTGCGATTTTGCGTTGTTAATTTTCTGTCCAACACATCTTCAGCCATACGTAATTAATACTGAAATTAATTATTCGGAGGCCTAAACGAGGGAATTTGGCTAAAATCCCGTGATCACGGGTCTATGCCCCGAGTCCAATTTCTGGGGCTGTTTCCAATCAACCTGCCAAATTTCGCCCCATTCTGACACCATCGCGAGGCCAAAATTACCCCTGTTACGGTTTTTCTTTATTAATTTTCTGCCCAACAGTTCTTCAACCTATCATAATTAATACGAAAATTAATTATTCGGAGGCATAAACAAAGGAATTTGGCTAAATTCCCGAGATCCCGAGTCTGTGCCCCGAGTTAATTTCTGGGGCCGTTTCCAATCAACTTGCCAAATTTGGGCCCATTCTGACACCGTCGCGACAAATGATGAAATTGCCCCTGGTGCGATTTTTCTCTGTTAATTTTCCATCCAACACTTCTTCAACCTGACATAATTAATACGGAAATGAATTACTCGGAGGCCTAAACGAAGGAATTTGGCTAAAATCCCGTGATCCCGGGTCTGTGCCCCGAGTCCAATTTCGTGGGCCGTTTCCCATCAACCTGCCAAATTTCGGCCCATTCCGAACCGTCGCGACAAATGACAAAATTGCCCCTGGTACGATTTTGTGTTGTTAATTTTCTATCCAACACATCTTCAACCTGACATAATTAATACGGAAATTAATTATTCGGAGGCCAAAATGTAGGAATTTAGCTAAAATCCTATGATTCCGGGACTCTACCCCGAGTCCAATTTATAGGGCCATTTCCAATCAACCTGCCTAATTTCGGCCCATTCCAACACCGTCGTGACAAATGACAAAATTGCCCCTGGTACGATTTTGTGTTGTTAATTTTCTATCCAACACATCTTCAACCTGACATAATTGATAAGGAAATTAATTATTCGGAGGCCTAAATGAAGGAATTTGGCTAAAATCCTGTGATCCAGGGTATGTGCCCCGAGTCCAATTTCTCGGGCCGTTTCCAATCAACTTGCCAAATTTCGGCCCATTCCGACACTGTCGCGACAAATGACGAAATTGCTCCTACTGCAGTTTTGTGTCGTTAATTTTCTGTCTAGCACATCTTCAGCCCGACGTAATTAATACGAGAATTTATTATTCGGAGGCCAAAACAAAGGAATTTGGCTAAAATCTCGTGATCCGGAAATTAGTTATTAAGAGGCCTAAAAGAAGGAATTTGGCTAAAATTCCGTGATCCTGGGTCTATCCCTCGAGTCCAATTTCCGGGGCCGTTTCCAATCAACCAGCCAAATTTCGGCCCATTCCGACACCGTCACGATAAATGACAAAATTGCCCCTGGAGCGGCTTTGCGTTGTTAATTTTCTATCCAACACATCTTCAACATGACATAATTAATACGAAAATTAATTATTCGGAGGCCTAAACAAAAGAATTTGGCTAAAATCCCGTGATCCCGGGTACGTGCCCTAAGTCCAATTTCTCGGGCCGTTTCCAATCAACCTGCAAAATTTCAGCCCATTCCGACACTGTCGCGACAAATGACGAAATTGTCCCTAGTGCGATTTTGCGTTGTTAATTTTCTGTTCAACACTTCTTCAACCTGACATAATTAATGAGGAAATTAATTATTCGGAGGCCTAAATGTAGGAATTTGGCTAAAATCCTGTGATCCCGCGACTCTACCCCGAGTCCAATTTATAGGGCTGTTTCTAATCAACCTGCCAAATTTTGGCCCATTCCCACACCGTCGAGACAAATGATAAAATTACCCCTGGTGCATTTTGGAAATTAATTATTCGGAGGCCTTAACGAGGGAATTTGACTAAAATCCCGTGATCACGGGTCTTTGCCCCGAGTCTAATTTCTAGGGCCGTTTCCAATCAACATGCCAAAATTCGGCCCATTCCGACACCATGCGAGGCCGAAATTGCCCCTGGTGCGGTGTTTCTTTGTTAATTTTTTTTCCAACACTTCTTCAACCTAGCATAATTAATACAAAAATTAATTATTCGGAGGCCTAAACGAAGGAATTTGGGTCAAATCCCGTGATCCACGGTCTGTGCCTCGAGTCCAATTTCTAGGGCCATTTCCAATCAACATGCCGAATTTCGGCCCATTCCGACACCGTCGCAACAAATGACAAAATTGCCCGTGGTGCGGTTTTGTGTTGTTAATTTTCTGTCCAACACTCCTTCAACCTAACATAATTAATTCAAAAATGAATTATTCGGAGGCCTAAATGAAAGAATTTGGCTAAAATCTCGTGATCCCGGGTAAGTGCTCCGAGTCCAATTTCTCGGGCCTTTTCTAATCAACCTTCCAAATTTCGGCCCATTCCGACACTGTCGCGACAAATAACAAAATTGCCCCTGATGTGATTTTTCTTTACTAATTATCTACCGAACACTTCTTCGGCCTGACATAATTAATAAGGAAATTAATTATTCGGAGGCCTAAACGAAGGAATTTGGCTAAAATCCTGTGATCCCAAGAATGTGCCCCGAGTCCAATTTCTCGGGCTGTTTCCAATCATCCTACCAAATTTAGGCCCATTTCGACACCGACGCGACAAATAACGAAATTGCCCCTGCTACGGATTTGGGTTGTTAATTTTCTGTCCAACACATCTTCAGCCTGACGTAATTAATACGAAAATTAATTATTCGGAGGCCTAAACGTAGGAATTTGGCTGAAATCTCACGATCCCGAGTTTGTGCCCCGAGTCCAATTTTTGGGGCCGTTTCTAATCAACCTGTCCAATTTCGGCCCATTCCGACTCCGTTGCGACAAATGACAAAATTGCCCCTAGTGCATTTTGGAAATTAATTATTCGGAGGCCTAAACGAGGGAATGTGGCTAAAATCCCGTGATCACGGGTCTGTGCCCCGAGTCCAATTTCAGGGGCCGTTTCCAATCAACCTGCCAAATTTCGCCCCATTCCGACACCATCGCGAGGCTGAAATTGCCCCTGGTGCGTTTTTTATTTGTTAATTTTCTGTCGAACACTTCTTCAACCTGACATAATTAATACGAAAATTAATTATTCGGAGGCCTAAATGAGGGAATTTGGCTAAAATCCCGTTATCCCGGGTATGTGCCTCGAGTCCAATTTTTGGGGCCATTTCCAATCAACCTGCCATTCCGACACCGTCGTGACAAATGACAAAATTGCCCCTGGTGCGGTTTTGTGTTTTTAATTTTCTGTCCAACACATCTTCAACCAGACATAATTAATACGAAAATTAATTATTCGGAGGCCTAAATGAGGGAATTTGGCTAAAATCCCGTGATCCCGAGTATGTGCCTCGACACCGTCGTGACAAATGACAAAATTACCCCTGGTGCGGTTTTGTGTTTTTAATTTTCTGTCCAACACATCTTCAACCAGACATAATTAATACGAAAATTTATTATTCGGAGGCCTAAACGAAGGAATTTGGCTAAAATCCCGTGATCCCGGGTCTGTACCCCGAGTCCAATTTCTCGGGCCGTTTTCTATCAACCTGCCTAATTTTGGACCATTCTGACACCATCGCGACAAATGACAAAATTGTCCCTGGTGCGGTTTTTCGTTGTTAATTTTCTGTCCAACACATCTTCAGCTTGACATAATTAATACGAAAATTTATTATTCGGAGGCCTAAACGAAGGAATTTGGCTAAAATCCCGTGATCCCGGGTCTGTACCCCGAGTCCAATTTCTCGGGCCATTTTCTATCAACCTGCCTAATTTCGGACCATTCTGACACCATCGCGACAAATGACAAAATTGTCCCTGGTGCGGTTTTTCGTTGTTAATTTTCTGACCAACACATCTTGAACCTGACATAATTAATACGGAAATTAATTATTCGGAGGCCTAAACGAAGGAATTTACCTAAAATCTCGTGTTCTTGGGTATGTGCTCTGAGTCTAATTTCTCGGGCCGTTTCCAATCAACCTGTCAAATTTCGGCCCATTCCAACGCCGTCGCGACAAATGACGAAATTGTCCCCGCTGCTGTTTTGCGTTGTTAATTTTCTGTCCAACACATCTTCTGCCTGACATAATTAATACGAAAATTAATTATTCGGAGGCCTAAACGAAAGAATTTGGCTAAAATCCCGTGATCTCAGGTTTGTACCCCGAGTCCAATTTCTGGGGCCGTTTCCAATCAACCTGCCAAATTTTGCCCCATTCCGACACCGTCGTGACAAATGACAAAATTACCCATGGTGTGGTTTGGAAATTAATTATTCAGAGGCTTAAACGAGGGAATTTGGCTAAAATCCCGTGATCCCTGGTCTATGCCCCGAGTTAAATTTCTGGGGCCGTTCGGAATCAACCTGCCAAATTTCGTCACATTCTGACAAAGTCGAGAGGCCGAAATTGTAGCTAGTGCGGTTTTTCTTTGTTAATTTTCTGTCCAACACTTCTTCAACATGACATAATTAAAACGAAAATTAATTATTTGGTGGCCTAAATGATGGAATTTGGCTAAAATCCTGTGATCCCGGGTCTGTACCTCGAGTCCAATTTCTACGGCCGTTCCAATCAACCTGCCCAATTTCGGCCCATTCCGACATTGTCGCGACAAATGACAAAATTGCCCCTAGTGCAGTTTTGCAATTTTAGTTTTCTGTTCAACACATCTTCAACCTGACATAATTAATACGAAAATTAATTATTCGGAGGCCGAAACAAAGGAGTTTGGCTAAAATCCCGTGATCCCGATTTTGTGCTCCGAGTCCAATTTCTGGTATCGTTTCCAATCAACCTGCCAAATTTCGACCCATTCCGACACCGTCGGGACAAATGACGAAATTTTCCCTGGTGCGGTTTTTCTTTGTTAATTTTTTGTCCAACACTTCTTCAACCTGACATAATTAAAACGGAAATTAATTATTCGAAGGCCTAAACGATGGAATTTGGCTAAAATCCTGTGATCCAGGGTCTGTGCCCCGAGTCCAATTTCTGGGGCCGTTTCCAATCAACCTGCCAAATTTCGGCTCATTCCGATACCGTTGCGACAAATGACGAAATCGTCCCTGCTACGATGTTACGTTGTTAATTTTCTGTCCAACACTTCGTCAACCCAACATAATTAATACGAAAATTAATTATTCGGGGGCCTAAACAAAGGAATTTTGCTAAAATCCCATGATCCCTGGTCTGTGCCCCGACTCCAATTTCTGGGGCCGTTTCCAATCAACCTGCCAAATTTCGGCTCATTCCGATACCGTTGCGACAAATGACGAAATCGTCCCTGCTACGATGTTACGTTGTTAATTTTCTGTCCAACACTTCGTCAACCCAACATAATTAATACGAAAATTAATTATTCGGGGGCCTAAACAAAGGAATTTTGCTAAAATCCCATGATCCCTGGTCTGTGCCCCGACTCCAATTTCTGGGGCCGTTTCCAATCAACCTGCCAAATTTCGGCTCATTCCGATACCGTTGCGACAAATGACGAAATCGTCCCTGCTACGATGTTACGTTGTTAATTTTCTGTCCAACACTTCTTCAACCTGACATAATTAAAACGGAAATTAATAATTCGGAGGCCTAAACGATGGAATTTGGCTAAAACCCGTGATCCCGAGTCTGTGCCCTGACTCCAATTTCTCAGGCGGTTTCCAATCAACCTGCCAAATTTCGGCCCATTCCGACACCGTTGCGACAAATGACGAAATCGTCCCTGCTACGATGTTACGTTGTTAATTTTCTGTCCAACACATCTTCAACCTAACGTAATTAATACGAAAATTAATTATTCGGGGGCCTAAACAAAGGAATTTTGCTAAAATCCCATGATCCCTGGTCTGTGCCTTGAGTCCAATCTGGCATCGTTTCCAATCAACCTGCCAAATTTCGGCCCATTCCGACACCGTCGCGACAAATAACAAAATTGCCCCTGGTGCAATTTTTCTTTATTAATTATCAGCCCAACACTTCTTCGGCTTGACATAATTAATAAGGAAATTAATTATTCAGAGGCCTAAACGAAGGAATTTGGCTAAAATCCCGTGATCCCAGGTATGTGCCCCGACTCCAATTACTCGGGCCGTTTCCAATCAACCTGTCAAATTTTGGACCATTCCGACACCGTCGCGATACATGACGAAATTGCCCCTGCTGCGGTTTTGCATTATTAATTTTCTGTTGAACACATCTTCAGCCTGACGTAATTAATACGAAAATTAATTATTCGGAGGCCTAAACGAAAGAATTTGGCTAAAATCCCGTGATCCCAGGTCTTTGCCCCCGAGTCCAATTTCTAAGGCCGTTTCCAATCAACCTACCAAATTTCGGCTCATTCCAACACCGTCGCGAGAAATGACGAAATTGCCCTTGGATTAATTATTCGGAGACCTAAACAAAAGAATTTGGCTAAAATCCTGTGATCCTGGGTCAGTGCCCCGAGCCCAATTTCTCGGGTTGTTTCCTATCAACCTGCCAAATTTCGGACCATTCCGACACCGTCACGACAAATGACAAAATTGCCCCTGGTACGGTTTTGTGTTGTTATTTTTCTATCTAGCACATCTTCAACTTGACATAATTAATACGAAAACTAATTATTCTGAGGCCTAAACAAAGGAATTTGACTAAAATCCCGTGATCCCGGGTATGTGCTCCGAGTCCAATTTCTCGGGCCGTTTCCAATCAACTTGCCAAATTACAGCCCATTCCGACACCGTCGTGGCAAATGATGAAATTGCCCCTGCTGTTGTTTTGCATTGTTAATTTTCTGTCCAACACATCTTCAGACTGACGTAATTAATACGAAAATTAATTATTCAGAGGCCTAAACGATGGATTTGGCTAAAATCCCATGATCTCGAGTCTGTGCCTCGAGTCCAATTTCTGGGGCCATTTCCAATCAATCTGCTAAATTTTAGCCCATTCCGACACCGTCGCGACAAATGACAAAATTACCCCTGGCGCGATTTGGAAATTAATTATTTAGAGGCCTAAATGATGGAATTTGGCTAAAATCCCGTGACCCAGGGTCTGTGCCTCGAGTCTAATTTCTGGGGCCATTTCCAATCATCCTGCCAAATTTCAGCCCATTTCCTCATCCTCGCGACAAATGACAAAATTGCCCCTGGTCCAGTTTTACGTTGTTAATTTTCAGTCCAACATATCTTCAACCTGACATAATTAATACGAAAATTAATTATTCGGGGGCCTAAACAAAGGAATTTGGCTAAAATCCCGTGATCCCGGGTCTCTGCCTCGAGTCCAATTTCTGGGGCCGTTTCCAATCAACCTGCCAAATTTCGACCGATTTCGACACCGTCAGGACAAATGACGAAATTTCCCCTAGTGCGATTTTTCTTTGTTAATTTTCTGTCCAACACTTCTTCAACCCAACATAATTAATACGAAAATTAATTATTTGGAGGTCTAAACGAAGGAATTTGGCTAAAATCCCATGATCCCTGGTCTGTACCCCGACTCTAATTTCTGGGGCCGTTTCCAATGGACCTTTCAAATTTCAGCCAATTCCGACACCGTCGCAAAAAATGACAAAATTGCCCCTGGTACGGTTTTGCGTTGTTAATTTTCTATCCAACACATCTTCAACCTGACATAATTAATACGAAAATTAACTATTCGGAGGCCTAAACGATGAAATTTAGCTAAAATCCCGTGATCCCTGGTCAGCGCCCAGAGCCCAATTTCTCGGGCCGTTTCCAAGGAACCAGCCAAATTTCGGCCCATTCCAACACCCTCACGAAAAATGACGAAATTGTCCCTGGTGCGATTTTTCTTTTGAAATTTTCTGTCCAACACTTCTTCAACCTGACAGAATTAAAATGGAAATTAATAATTCGGAGGCCTAAACGAAAGAATTTGGCTAAAATCTCGTGATCTGGGGTTTTTACCCTGAGTCCAATTTCTCGGGCGACTTCCTATCAACCTGTTAAATTTCGGCCCATTCCGACACGGTCGCGACAAATGACAAAATCACCCCTGCTGCGGTTTTGCATTGTTAATTTTCTATCCAACACATCTTAAGCCTAACGTAATTAATACGAAAATTAATTATTCGGAGGCCCAAACGAAGGAATTTTATTAAAATCCCGTGATCCCTAGTGTGTGCCCCGAGTCCAATTTCTAGGGCCGTTTCCAACCAACCTGCCAAATTTCGGCCCATTCCGACACCGTCGCGACAAATAACAAAATTGCCCCTGGTTTCATTTTTCTTTATTAATTATCTGCCCAACACTTCTTCAGCCTGACATAATTAATAAGGAAATTAATTATTCAGAGGCCAAAACGAAGGAATTTGGCTAAAATCCCGTGATCCCGGGTATATTCCCCGAGTCCAATTTCTCGGAGCGTTTCCAATCAACCTGCTAAATTTCGGTCCATTCCGATTCCGTCGCGACAAATGACGAAATTGCCCCTGGTGCGATTTTTCTTTTTAAATTTTCTGTCCAACACTTCTTCAACCTGACCGAATTAAAACGAAAATTAATAATTCGGAGGCCTAAACGAAGGAATTTGGCTAAAATCCCGTGATCCCGGGTCTATGCCCCGAGTCTAATTTCTCGGGCGGTTTCCTATCAACCTGTCAAATTTTGGCCCATTCCGACACCGTTGCGACAAATGACGAAATCGCTCCTGCTGCGATTTTGCGTTGTTAATTTTCTGTCCAACACATCTTCAGCCTAACGTAATTAATACGAAAATTAATTATTTGGAGATCTAAACGAAGGAATTTTGATAAAATCCCGTGATCTCGAGGGTGTGCCCTGAGTCCAATTTCTGAGGCCGTTTCCAATCAACCTGCCAAATTTCGGCCCATTCCGACACCGTCGCGACAAATAACAAAATTGCCCCTGGTTTGATTTTTCTTTATTAATTATCTGCCCAACACTTCTTCAGCCTGACATAATTAATAAGGAAATTAATTATTCGGAGGTCTAAACGAAGGAATTTGGCTAAAATCCCATGATGCCGGGTATGTGTCCCGACTCCAATTTCTCGGGCCGTTTCCAATCAACCTGCCAAATTTCGGCCCATTCTAACAACATCGTGACAAATGACGAAATTGCCCCTAGTGCAGTTTTTCTTTGTAAATTTTCTATCCAATACTTCTTCAACCTGACATATTTATTACGAAAATTAATTATTCGGAGGCCTAAACGAAGAAATTTGGCTAAAATCTCGTGGTCCAGGGTCTGTACCCTGAGTCCCATTTCTGGGGCTGTTTCCAATCAACCTGCCAAATTTCGGCCCATTACGACACTGTCGCGACAAATGATAAAATTGCCCCTTGTGCGATTTTTCGTGGTTAATTTTCTGTCCAACACATCTTCAACCTGACATAATTAATACGAAAATTAATTATTCAAAGGCCTAAACGAAGGAATTTAGCAAAAATCCCATGATCTCAGGTATGTGCCCCGACTTCCATTTCTCGGGACGTTTCCAATCAACCTGCCGAATTTCGGCCCATTCCGACACCGTCGCGACAAATGACGAAATTGCCCTTGGTGCAGTTTCGCATTGTTAATTTTCTGTCGAACACTGCTTCAACCTGGCATAATTAGTACAAAAATTAATTACTCGGAGGCCTAAACATAGGAATTTGGCTAAAGTCCCGTGATCCTGGGTCTGTGCTCCGAGTCCAATTTCTGGGGCCGTTTCCAATCAACCTACCAAATTTCGGCCCATTCCGACAACGTCACGACAAATGACAAAATTGCCCCTGGTACAGTCTTTCTTTGTTAATTTTCTGTCCCACACTTCTTCAGCCTGACATAATTAATACGAAAATTAATTATTCGGAAGCCTAAACGAGGGAATTTGGCTAAAATCCCGTGATCCTGGGTCTGTGCTCCAAGTCCAATTTCTGGGGCCGTTTCCAATCAACCTACCAAATTTCAGCCCATTCCGACAACGTCACGACAAATGACAAAATTGCCCCTGGTACAGTCTTTCTTTGTTAATTTTCTGTCCCACACTTCTTCAGCCTGACATAATTAATACGAAAATTAATTATTCGGAAGCCTAAACAAGGGAATTTGGCTAAAATCCCGTGATCCTCCGTTTGTGCCTCGAGTCTAATTTCTGGGGCCGTTTCCAATCAACCTGTCGAATTTCGGCCCATTCCGACCCGTCGCGAACAAATTTCGAAATTACCCCTGGTACAGTTTTTCTTTGTTAATTTTATGTCCAACACTTCTTCAACTTGACATAATAAATACGGAAATTAATTATTCGAAGGTCTAAACGAAGGAATTTGGCTAATATCCCGTTATCTCGGGTCTATGCCCCGAGTCCAATTTCTGGGGCTGTTTCTAATCAGCCTGCCAAATTTCTGCCCATTCCCACACCGTCGCGACAAATGACAAAATTATCCCTGGTGCAATTTTGCGTTGTTAATTCTCCGTCCAACACATCTTCAACCTGACTTAATTAATATAAAAATTAATTATTCAGAGGCCTAAACGAAGGAATTTGGCTAAAATCCCATGATCCCAGGTCTGTGCCATGAGTCCAATTTTGGCCCATTTAGACACCGTCGCGACAAATGACGAACTTTCCCCTGGGGCGGTTTTTCTTTGTTAATTTTCTGTCCAACACTTCTTCAACTTGACATAATTAATACGAAATTAATTATTCGGAGGCCTAAACGAAGGAATTTGGCTAAAATCCCGTGATCCCGGGTCTGTGCCCCGAGTCCAATTTCTCGGGCCGTTTCCAATCAACCTGCCGTTCACAACAAATGACAAAATTGCCTCTAGTGCGGTTTTGCGTTGTTAATTTTCTGTCCCACACTTCTTCCACCTGACGTAATTAATACGGAAATTAATTATTCGGAGGCCTAAACGAAGGAATTTGGCTAAAATCCCATGATCCAGGGTCTGTACCCTCAGTCCAATTTTTGGGGCCGTTTCCAATCAACCTGCCAAATTTCGGTCCATTCCGACACCGTCATGACAAATGACAAAATTGCCTCTAGTGCGGTTTTGCGTTGTTAATTTTCTGTCCAACACATCTTCAACCTGACGTAATTAATACGGAAATTAATTATTCGGAGGCATAAAAGAAGGAATTTTGCTAAAATCCCGTGATCCCGGGTCTGTGCCCCGAGTCCAATTTCTCGGGCCATTTCCAATCAACCTGCCGTTCACAACAAATGACAAAATTGCCCCTGGTGCGATTTTCTTTTTTAATTTTCTTCCCAACACATCTTCAACCTGACATAATTAATACGAAAATTAATTATTTGGAGGCCTAAACGAAGGAATTTGGGTAAAATCCCGTGATCCCGGGTCCGTGTCCTAGGTCCAAATTCTCGGGCCGTTTCCAATCAAGCTGCCAAATTTTGGTCCATTCCGACACCGTCGCGACAAATGACGAAATCGCCCCTGGCGCGGTTTTTTTCTTTGTAAACTTTCTGTCCAACACTTCTTCAACCTGACATAATTATTGCGGAAATTAATTATTCGGAGGCCTAAACGAAGGAATTTGGCTAAAATCTCGTGATCCCAGGTCTGTACCCTGAGTCCAATTCCTAGGGTCGTTTTGAATCAACCTACCAAATTTCGGCCCATTCTGACACCGTCTCGACAAATGACAAAATTGCCCCTGGTGCGGTTTTGCGTTGTTAATTTCTGTCCAACACATTTTCAACCTGACAAAATTAATACGATAATTAATTATTCTGAGGCCTAAACGAAGGAATTTGGCTAAAACTCGTGATCCCGGGTATTTGCCCCGAGTCCAATTTCTGAGGCCGTTTCCAATCAACTTGCCAAATTTCGGCCCATTCCGACACCATCGCGACAAATGACGAAATTGCCCCTAGTGCGGTTTTGTGTTGTTAATTTTCTGTCCAACACTTCTTCAACTTGACATAATTAGTACGAAAATTAATTATTCGGAGGCCTAAATGAAGGAATTTGAATAAAATTCCGTGATCCCGGGTCTGTACCCCTAGTCCAATTTCTGGGGCCGTTTCCAACCAACCTTCCAAATTTCGGCCCATTCCGACACCTTCGCGACTAATGACAAAATCGCCCCTGATGCGATTTTTCTTTGTAAATTTTCTGTCCTACACTTTCTTCAACCTGATATTATTAGTACGGAAATTAATTTTTCGGAGGCCTAAACAAAGGAATTTGGCTAAAATCCCGTGATCCCGAGCTTGTACCCCGAGTCCAATTTCTGGGGCCATTTCCAATCAACCTTCCAAATTTCGGCCCATTCCAACAATGTCATGACAAATGACAAAATTGCCCCTGATGCGGTTTTTATTTGGTAATTTTCTGTCCGACACTTCTTCAACCGGTCATAATTAATACGAAAAGTAATTATTCGGAGGCCTAAATGAGGGAATTTGGCTAAAATTCGGTGATCCTGGGTCTGTGCCCCGAGTCCAATTTCTGGGCCGTTTCCAATCAACCGGCCAAATTTTAGCCCATTTCGACACCGTCGTGACAAATGTCGAAATTACCCCTGGTGCAGTTTTTCTTTGTTAATTTTCTGTCCAACACTTCTTCAACTTGACATAATTAATACGAAATTAATTATTCGGAGGCCTAAACGAAGGAATTTGGCTAAAATCCCGTGATCCTGAGTATGTGCCTCGACTCCAATTTATCGGGCCGTTTCCAATCAACCTGCTAAATTTTGGCCCATTCCGACACCGTCGCAACAAATGACGAAATTGCCCCTGGTGCAGCTTTTATTTGTAAATTTTCTATCCAACACTTCTTCAACCTGACATAATTATTACAAAAATTATTTATTCAGAGGCCTTAACGAAGGAATTTGGTTAAAATCTCGTGATCCCGGGTCTGTGCCTCGAGTCCAATTTCTGGGGACGTTTCCAATCAACCTGCCAAATTTCGGCCCATTCCGACGCCGTCGCGACAAATGACGAAATTGCTAAAATCTAGTGATCCTAGATCTATACCCTGAGTCCAATTTCTGGGGCCATTTCCAATCAACCTGCCAAATTTAGGCCCATTC